>NW_027532617.1:702851-759200 GCF_008692635.1 Crocuta crocuta | reverse complement strand
TTTTTTTTTTTTTTTTTTTTTTGCAAAATAAAAAGTTGTCAACCTCCATCTCCCCCCGCAACTGTTTTGGTAATGGTGCCAGTCCAGGCAGTCCCTGCAAGGTCTCAGCAGACTCAGTAGACTGTCGCTCAATCTACCTTAGTTGTTGCTATTGTTCCCTGTTTCCCTCTCTGCCTCATGTGTACTTGGCAGTCACCTAGCTTCACAGGTTAGAACTTGGGAAGAGGATTCGCTTCCAGGACTGCATCTGTGACCAGGGTTCTGGAGAGGTCCTGCTGGGAAGAAAGCCCTGGGTTTGGGGTTCGGTCGGTGACCAAGTATGTGTGCATATATGCATGTCCTTACACTCACACGCACGTGTGTATGTCCTTATGGCAGGGCGAGTCTTTCTCAGGTCATCCACACTGCTCCACTGGAGGAAAAGCTACTTAACCTAACCCTAAGAAGAGATCCTGTTTTTAGTCCCTGTTTATAAAGGGGAAAACTGAGGCCTAGATCATGCAAGTAAGTCACCAAGGCCTGCCTGAATACAGAGGTCAAACAATTAACCTCCTTAGGTATGAGTTGAACTTAGATCTGATACGAATTTCCACAAGCCTACAATTATAGAAAGACTTTTTTAGAACTAGGGAAGGAGTGAAATTTAACTTCCCTAATCTGAAAGAGGAAATATGGTCCACTCATCTTCGACAAAGCAAGAAAGACTATCCGACAGAAAAAAGACAAGTCTGTTTAACAAATGGTGCTGGGAAACCTGGACACAACAACACGCGGAAGAAAGAAACTGGACCACTCTCTTACACCACACACGAAAATAAATTCAAGATGGATAAAAGACCTAGATGTGAGATAGGAAACAATCAAAATCCTAGAGGAGAACACGGCAGCAACTTTGACTGAGGCCATAGCAACTTCTTACTAGACGCGTCGCCAGAGGCAAGGGAAACGAAAGCACAGATGAACTATTGGGACTTCATCAGAATAAAAAGCTTCTGCACAGCAAAGGAAATAATCAACAAAACTAAAAGGCAGCCTGCGGAATGGGAGAAGACATTTGCAAGTGACATTTCAGATAAAGGGTTAGTATCTAAAATCTATAAAGAACTTCTCATACCCCACACCCAAAAAACAAATAATCCAGGGAAGAAATGGACAGAGGACATGAATAGATGTTTTTCCAAAGAAGACATCCAGATGCCTAATCCGAGATGGGAAGATACCCAAATACCCAACTTTGTATATTTGAGAAGTTCTGTAGCATTAAGTCCCAGACATTTGCATTTCCACCAGAAGCTAGCCTACTCATTTCCTACACTTAGCTGGACTTTGAACTCCTCAGAGAGAGCTACCACATAAGTATCAAATATTATAATAAAAATGTCTTTTTGCCTTTTTCTTACTGGTAGTAATATTGAATATATGTATTGAAAAGAAGCCCTTGAACAAAATCATACTTAATTCTATAGTAAAAGGTAGCCTTGCCCGTTTCCATAAAGCTGTAAAATCCCATAAAAGGACAAGTTGAAAGATCTCTGCTTTCAATCGTACAGAGGCACTGGAGCACTAGTGAAAAGTTCATGAAAGATCTTCACGCTCACTGCCTCTGGCTTTGTGAAATTTATGTCTTCAGCTAAAGCATGGGAAGGAACCCCTGCTCCAGTCCCCATTGCTGCAACCAAAGCCGACTCTTCAAGCCAAGAACGCCATTGGATTCTTTCAACTCCATTTCTTCACCGCTTTCTCCCTGCTGGCAAACGTTAAGTTTCTATTTCAGGAGAAAGAAGGGCTTCATTAACTTGCCTGTCTTCATGCTTCTCGAACTCCTTTCGGGGTTTCATTTTTTTAATTTTTGTTTTGTTTTGCTATCTGCTTGGGGGAATAAGGCTATATGAACAATACAGCTCCTTAGAGTTCTGTTAAAGGCAGGCTGGCCCCCATGGTAGAAGGAAACCGGGGAGCTTCACCTCGATTCCATGGTTGTAAACAGCCCACTGCGGGTTTTAAATGCCAAATCAAGAAGCAACACTTCTAAATTATTGTAACTCTCAGATCTTCATCGGTGGCTCATATGCCAATTGTCCCTTTTGGTCTGGAACATTTCTAACGTCAAAAGGTATTTCTTAAAAACTATGTCCTTGGGGTGCCTGGGTGGCTCAGTCAGTTAAGCATCTGACTTTGGTTCAGGTCATGATCTCACATCACCTCCAGAGTTAGAGCCCCATGTCAGGCTCTGAGCTGTTAGCTCAGAGTCTAGAGCCAGCCTCAGATTCTGTGTCTCCCTCTCTCTCTGCACCTCTGTGGCTTGCGCTCTGTCTCTCCCTCTCTCTCAAAAATAAATAAGCATTAAAACAACTTAAAATAAAAATAAAAACTATGTCCTTGGCCCCCATTAACCTTCATCATTATCAGAAAGGTATGATTTCTAGCCTGTACTTAAATTTTCAATCAGTCCGCACGTATTAACTGGGCACCTCATATGGGCAGGCAAAATACTGAATTTTGTGGATACAGAGGCAAGCAAAATGGCACAGTCCTTCCCTACCGAGAGAAGCTCACAGATCAGTGGAGAGAAAAACAAACATTTAATTCCAAATCATACTAAGCGTTCTGAAGGAAAAGAGCAAGCTACTGTTAAAAAGTTTAATAGAGAACTAGTTTCTTTTCCTTAGTTTATTGTCAAGTTGGTTTCCATATAACACCCAGTGCTTATCCCAACAAGTGCCCTCCCCCATGCCCATCACCCCCATTCCCCTCTCCCACACCCACATCAGCGTTCAATTTGTTCTCAGCATTCAAGAGAATAGAGAATTAGTTTTAAATTGAGAGGCCTGGGAAGATCTTTCTGGAAGTGACTGTAAAGCAGAGACCTGAGAGATGAATGGGTATTGACCCAGTGAGAAGCCCAGTGGCACATGGCCCTTCTCACACACGGCTTCTGTATCTCTTAGACAATGACCAAGATGCCGTGTGCAATTGCTCAGTGCCTCATTCCTTTCAGAGCGCGTCCTGGGGGCCCTGTCTCCATATAGGCAGAGACACAGGACAGGGACATCGCAGGTTGTTCCTTCTCTACTCAGCCCACACTCTGCTCTCTGAACTCCTGACTCCCTGTGAAGTACTAAGTAAGCATTCCAAGTGAGTATCACTTAGGTTAGCAGTACAGGTGAGTATTTCACCTGGTTCCTGTGTGTGTGTGATCTCTACATCCAAGCTCTAAGCTCTTGGAGAGCAGACTCTGTGTTATTCTCCTTCTGTGATGCTCACAGTACCTGGAAGAGAGCTTGACTAGTAGCTACTGTTCAGTGAACATCCATTCAGCGGAACTGAATTTTATCTCCACATTCAGTAGTGCAACAAACATCTGATGGAAAATGACAGCTGAGTCAGGTAACGTACGCATTAGAAAAGATTAAAAGAAACTGGCATGAAGTGCACAGGCGTGGATGTGCTTCCCGAAGTTTCAAGGAATCACCTTGAATGGCTTTGACTCCGTAAGGCCACACTTTTCTCAGTTCCAAGACTCCTCAACAGTAGGACGCAACACTGACTTACCAAGTTTACTTTTCTAAGAGTGGCAAAGAGGGAGGGCTGCTTTCAGTGTATACACACACTGAAAGCCATATGATGATTTCAGAAGCATCAAAATGTTCCTGGAAAATGTCTTATAATTTTAAAACAATCAGTACTCATACTTCTTTTCATGGGATGTAAAGTTTATTTTCCTTCTGCCTTCCTCATGTCCACACCATGGACATTATTTTTTTCTTTTCATTTCGTTTTTCTTTAGAAAATATTTTGGGGGTGCCTGAGTGGCTCTGTCCGTTTAGCATCCGACTCTTGGTTTCGGCTCAAGTCATGATCTCACGGTTCATGGGTTCAAGGCTTGCATTGGGTTCTGTGCTGACAGTGTGGAGCCTGCTTGGGATTCTCTCTCTCTCTCTCTCCCTCTGCCCCTACCCAACTCGTGATCTCTTTCTCTCTCAAAATAAACTTAAAATTTTTTTAAATATATTTTTTAGTAATAGTGCCTCAAATTCCTTCTGACAAATTATTCTTCCTCATTAGTTACAGTCTGCTGAAGTATTTCATCAAGGTGCCTAGCTTTCCACTAGTTAAGGGAAGGCCACCTGACCTAAGCAAGGCCACTCAGAACAGAACATGGAATGATGATCAGAGAGTCAAAAGCCTGGCCTTGGATGGAGTTTACTCATCCCAGATGTGGGATTCAGGTAAGGCTGTCCAGAAGCTTCTACTACAAAGATCCTCTAAGGGGCGCCTGGGTGGCTTAGTCGGTTAAGCGTCCGACTTTCGCTTAGGTCATGATCTCGCGGTTCGTGGGTTCGAGCCCCGCGTCGGGCTCTGTGCTGACTGCCAGCTCAGAGCCTGGAGCCTGTTTCGGTCTGTGACTCCTTCTCTCTCTGACCCTCCCCTGCTCACGCTGTCTCTCTCTCTCTCTCTCCTAGGAATGAATAAAAAAACGTTAAAAAAAAAAAAGATCCTCTAAAACTAACTGGTTCCAGAGCTAGTTTCTGTTCTTTACAGATGAAGAATGCTAACTGGTACAGCATCCTTGACCATTGGTACATCTAGAACTGGAGCTTTTGACCTGAGGTCCATTAGCTTGGAAATAGTCTATGGATGGGCCCTAGGGAGTCCACAAACATGATATAATTTTTGTATCTGTAGATAAGTGGGGAGGTTTTTGTTTGTTTGTTTTTTGTTTGTTTGTTTTTGCATAGAGCATCTACAGACAGCTTTTATTAGATTCTCAGAGGAATCCCTGGATAAAAATAGATTAGACACCATTGATCCCAGAGCAAGGGTTCTTAACTAAGGTCTATGGATGAACTTGGATGGGGGAAAATTATATCTTTGTTTTCATGAACTTAAATTCATGTTCCTTTTAATTATGAACATAAGCAACAAGCTACAGTATTCTTAGCAATACCTATGACTTTGCAATCAGTAGAAATCAGATATTTTCATGTCACATTATAATGTTGCAGATATCTCAAAATATAATTTACACCCCTCACTACTTTAAAATCACAGCGTTATTAGACCCACAGCTAGATCTTGTTATTGAATGGGTTAATAAAGAAGTATATATATTACTCGACCAACAAATACTTCAGTATTTTATAGCTGCATCTCAATATAGTTGGTTTCCTTTGTAATCCTGTATGCTTTATTTTATTCAGATTATTATTCTAAAAAGAGGTCCAAGAGCTTCATCAGACTGCAAACGGGTCAATAATACAAAACGTTTAATAGCACCCTTAGGAAAAATTTAGTAGGATGCTCTCCCAGCCTTACTTATACTGGGTTCTAGAAAGCTAGCTTCTATCCTGTGGTCCCCCTCCTTTCTACCAGTTGACATATTGGCTCCCAGCATTGCAACCTCTGAATTCTTCCAAAGCAGCAGGTCTTCCTGGTGGTCCAGAGAAACACACAAGTTCCTGTCCATCATGAGAAAGAAACAAAGGCAGAATAATAAATACATTTTTTAAATAANCGACCAACAAATACTTCAGTATTTTATAGCTGCATCTCAATATAGTTGGTTTCCTTTGTAATCCTGTATGCTTTATTTTATTCAGATTATTATTCTAAAAAGAGGTCCAAGAGCTTCATCAGACTGCAAACGGGTCAATAATACAAAACGTTTAATAGCACCCTTAGGAAAAATTTAGTAGGATGCTCTCCCAGCCTTACTTATACTGGGTTCTAGAAAGCTAGCTTCTATCCTGTGGTCCCCCTCCTTTCTACCAGTTGACATATTGGCTCCCAGCATTGCAACCTCTGAATTCTTCCAAAGCAGCAGGTCTTCCTGGTGGTCCAGAGAAACACACAAGTTCCTGTCCATCATGAGAAAGAAACAAAAGCAGAATAATAAATACATTTTTTAAATAAAGGGAGAGGGAGAGAGAGATCCTGAATAGGTAAATCCATAGAGACAGAAAGCCGATTAGTCACGGCCAGAAGAAATGAGGAGCGACTGCTTAATGGATGCAGGGTTTCCTTTAGGGGTGATGGTGCTATTGTGGAAGCAGAGAGAGGTGATGTGGCCCAGCACAGCACCGTGAGTATGCTAAATGCCATTGAATTATACTCTGCAAAAGGGTTAATTTTATGTTATGTGAATTTCATCTCAATGAAAATAATAAGTCAGAGGAAACTCCATTATAAATTCACCTGGGAATTCAAGGTCCTACTTAGGGGAATAAAGGAAATAGATCCTGATTTTTATGATATTTTGTTTCCCTCTCTCCCCCTCCCCCCCGCCTCCCCCCACCCCCAGTTGCTCGTGTACATTGCAATTTTAGATCACTTATGAAATTGCTAATGTGTACTTTAGCCTACACATTAAATTCTGGTTTGCACTTACGCATATTAAAACACACCACTAAATACTCATCTGACAAGCTATATTTTAAACTTCAAACAAGGTTTTATTGTGCCTGGATGCATTTTAATATACCTACTAAATTTTTAGCCGGAGTGAAAAATGGCTGGCAACGATGATTGATAAGGGGAGGGTAGAGCCTCTCCCTTTCTATCCCACACATTCTGCTTCCGTTTGGGGTATTAGGGATTGGCAGCCCCCACTGCTTAAGAGCTCCAGAGAGCTTTCCGGAAAAGATTTCAGACATGATCTTCTTGCCTTAAGCAGGGCCTGCGAGATCACTGCAAAGCTTCCCATTCCGGTAACTTGCCCAGCTCCCAGGACCTCTGTGCATCCCATTAGAGCTTCTGGTCTTTGCCAGAAGTGCGGTCAGAACCAGCTGGGAATTAACTTTCCACAGGCCCCTCTCATACCCTTCCTAATTCCCTCTCTGCCAGGGTTTTGACATTCCTTTCCCGCTCCCTGACCCCTGGGGCTGCACACAGCCTGCGGGCCACTGCTCAGGCAGCCCAGCCCAGGAAGCGAAGACCAGAAGTGCCCTCTTTGGAGGCACGGCTTCCTATCAAGTATCCCGTTGCATTTTAGGGATCACACCGCTGTTTTCTCACGGCCGTTCAGGGGCGAAGAACCTAGGCACAGGGCCACGCAGAGTCACGCTAGTCAAGCCCGCACCAGATTTCCCCGGCATCACTCTTCTTTCCAAGCTTTTCACTACTGTTTTGGACTCTGATCTGCCAGACGCCACTACTCACCATCCCTCGACTGTGTCACAAGGGCCTCCACCTAGACCGTCCCTCCCTTTCCGTGTCCCAGCTCCCACTCAGTGCTCAGGTCTGGCTCCAGCTGCCCCTTCTCGGAGCTCTCCCAGCCACTAGCGCCCCCGCCCTCTTCTGAATCCCCATAGAGTCCAGCACTGCTCATCGATTGTATGCAGGTACCCCCGGCATGGAGTCTGTGCCTGGCCTCCCTGCCTCCCCCACTTAGGGAAAATCCCCATGAGGGCAGGGACTGTGTCTTATTTCCTCTTGGTATTTACCGCAGGACCTGGTAGGACCGAGATGGAAACCGCCTGATTCCCTCAATCGGCACGAGATTTACTTTTCCAGGCCGAAGCACTGAACCCATTTCCGGGCTCCTGTACTTCTCTTCCCTCAGCCCCTCCCCCCGCCGGAAGTCTGATGGGGCCCCAGGTCATTCTATCCTGCCTGCCCTGCGCCGGTGACCCAGGCCTCGCTGAGCTCTTTCCCTGCCACAGCGTCTCTCCTGAACGCAGCCTGCTTCCCTTATAGCCCGAAGACTACCAGAAGGGCTTTTTTTTTTTTTTTTCCATTTACATGTCTAATGACATCATCCTTTTCAGGCAGGGACTTTGGGAAATTTATGGCAAATGAAGTATGGCCACTTATTTGGAGAATGAGCAGTGTTCCCTGTCTCCAGGTGTCTCGAGGCTGCTGAGAGGGTGGCTGTGGTTCAGATTGGCAGGAAGATGCGGTGCAATGGAATTAAGCACCTATAGGACGGAACAGGGGCCTGGGGATGGAGGACTGGGTGGAAGACAGAGCTGCCTGCATCATGTGACTTCAGTGATGCTGTGAGACCCCAAGAGTCCCCAGTCATGTTCCTTTGAGCTTGTAATGGTTTCTTCTTCTTGCCTTTTGTGTTCAAAATTCCTAGCATTTCAGTTCTTCTCTGTTTTTGATTACGTGGTTCCTTCCCTGATGCCCATCTTTCCCATAGGCACAGGTAGGGAAGACTATTTAGGGGTGGTGGGTAATACCCACTTGTTTTCTGGCAACACGGGCCCAGCTGCGGAAGGGCAATGAAGGCCACAGTGAATAGCCTTCGTTCAGTTTCTGCAGAGGGCTGACTGTCACCTTGGGGACACTCTGACAGGAGCAGGAAGTCAGAGAAGCGAGACAAAGAGTCAGGGATAGGGTAGGAGAGGAGGGAGGGATCTACTGGTGGAAAGGACTGTGGGGGTGAGGAGAGGACACTGGAAGCCTTCGGACGNCCACAGGGAATAGCCTTCGTTCAGTTTCTGCAGAGGGCTGACTGTCACCTTGGGGACAGGAGCAGGGAGTCAGAGAAGCGAGACAAAGAGTCAGGGATGGGGTAGGAGAGGAGGAAGGGATCTACTGGTGGAAAGGACTGTGGGGTGAGGAGAGGACACTGGAAGCCTTCGGACACAGGTCAGCTTGACCGGCTCCCTGAGACGGACAAGCCCAGACTGGCCCAGCACCAACCCATGGAATTCCAGCCCCAACAGTGACAGGCTGAAGACGAGAGTTTAGACTAGCAGCTGGGACCAGGTGGAGACACAGAGGATGAAGGAGCAGTCAGCCAAGAGCTACAAGCAGGCAGGAAGCCGGGGTGAAGTACCATCATGGGTTCCTAGTTAGGGCAAAGCCCCAGTCCAGCCTTTGTGTGAAGGGAAGAGGAGTGGAGGGGTGGCCTTAGAAAGCACTCAGCTCCTGCAGCAGAGGGACTGAGGAACTGAGCAATTTCTTCACAGGGGATCCAGCTGCAAGGAACGGAGAATCAGGAACAAGGCAGAAGTACATCAAGCTGTGTGAGAAAAATGAGATCTTCAAAGATAGAGGCAACATGGTTTTAAAAATGAGTATTATTGTCACAAAAAACACATAACATAAAATCTACCGTTTTAACCAACTTAAAGTATATAATTCAGCACCATTAAGTATGTTCACAGTGCTGTGTGACCATCCCTGCTATCTGGTTCCAGAATATTCTCATCACCCCAAATGGAAAGCCCATACCTATTGAGCAGTCACTCCCCCTCCCCCCTGCCCACCAGCCCCTGGCAACCATAATTGCCTTCCATTTCTACAGATTTGCCGGTTCTGGGTGTTTTATGTAAATGGAATCATACAGCCTTTTTGTCTGGCTTCTTTCACTTACCATGGTGTTTTTGAGGCTCATCCGTGTTATCCTGTGTGATGGTTAATTTTATGTGTCCACTTGACTAAGCCCCCAGGCACCCAGATATTTCGTTAAACATTACTCTGGGGGGGTCCATGAGAGTGCGTCTGGTTGAGATTAACATTTAAGTGAATAGACAGAAAAGGAGACTGTCCTCCCCAAACGTGGGTGGGCCTCGTCCAACCTGTGGAATGGCTGAATAGAACATACAGGCTGAGTAAGGGAGAATTTGTTCTGTCTCTCTCTGCCTGCCTGTTTTCAAGCTGGGGACAGCAGTCCTTCCCTGCCTTTGGATTCAGACATAGACTGGACCTTACATCAGCATCTCTCCTGAGTTTCCAACCTGCAGACTGGAGGTCTTAGGACTTGTCGGCCTCCATAATCATGTGACATAACTCTTATTATGTACAACGTAATATTAATTTTTTACATATATTAATATATTGTACCACATTTATTAATAGATAATATTAATACTACATGTATATATATGTATGGGCTTTATAATAGGTATGGGCTTTCCATTTGGGGTGATGAGAATATTCTGGAACCAGAATCCTAGCTAATACATAACATGCATCAGTACTTCATTCCTTTTAATGGCTGAGTGATATTCCATTATATGGATGTACTACATTTTTGTTTATCCATTTGCCAGTTGATGGGCATTCGGGTTGTTTCCACCATGCACACCAGGGTTTGAATCCTGCTCTCTGGGCATCTGCTCATCGCATGTGAAATTCTTACAAGGATTACATGAAATAAAGCCCCTAAAAACCTGACACAGAGGGAGAAATCAACAGATTGGTTTCCTTAACTGAAATGGGGATCCAGATCAAACTGGGCCCAACAGCAGAATTGTGTTTCAGTGGGTTTGGGATTCTCAGATTCTCCCCTCAAATCAGAAGTGGGTCCAGAGTGAAGGCAGATGGACACCTACAGGTGGAACACAGGAGAACTTGGTTCTTTTTTTTTATATTTTATTTATTTATTTTGAGGGAGAGCACAGCAGGGGAAGGGGCAGAGAAAGAAGGAGAGAGAATCCCAAGCAGGCTCCACACTGTCAGCGCAGAGCCCAATGTGGGGCTCAAACCCACGAACCGTGAGATCATGACCTAAGAGAGAAAGAAGGAGAGCCCAAGCAGGCTCCACACTGTCAGCGCAGAGCCCAATGTGGGGCTCAAACCCACGAACCGTGAGATCATGACCTAAGAGAGAAAGAAGGAGAGCCCAAGCAGGCTCCACACTGTCAGCGCAGAGCCCAATGTGGGGCTCAAACTCACTACCCATGAGATCATGACCTGAGCCAAAACCAAGAGTCAAGACACTCAACCCAGGCAAGATCTTAGCCTGAGGGCAGGAAATTGGACCCTTCCTTGCCCTCCCCCTCTCCTTAGCAGACACACCTAGGGAATTGAGGTTCTCAGTCAGGGCCCCCAAACGTGACCATCCCTCTGTTTCAGTGTCTTAGGCCAATAAATATTGTGAGGAAATATCTCCATTTAACGTGTTAGAAATACCCCACATTCTGCAAACATCTGAAGGAGAATGCACACTGCCCTTGAGCCCTATCTTAATAAGTACTCTTCAGGTTCAGTTACAACTTGTGTTCGGGTTAGTCCCTAGCATGCACTCACATTATATAAAACTTGTGAAAAAATAACACCCATCATTCCCTAAATCACAGTAATTTACACTTACGTTCCTTTTTTTTTTTTTTTTACGTTCTTAACTATAGATGTCTCTTTCAAAGATGTCATAAAAGGCAACCTGGAAACTGAACTTAAATGCACGGAGTCATCCTGGCTCAAGGTACACAGACAGAATAGCTTATTCCACATGCTGGGGTGGCCAGTTCAACGGCCTGGGGCTCACAAAGCTCTGAGTGCATGTTCTAGGGGGCCTGTGGACATGGCCTGAGCTGCTCTGAACCTCAGTCTCCTCCTTCATTCCACAGCACTCTCCGAGGACCACAGTGGGCCAGGCACTGTGCCAGGCTCTGGGGTTACGGAGACGAATAAGAACGTCCACCCCTTACCCTCAGAAAGCAGAAGTCAAGCAGGAAAATAGCTACCACACTTAACACCTTACTGTGTGCCAGGGATTGTCCCTCTATTTCACATGTGTTAGCCCATCAGATCCTTCTAAAAACGGCTATGAGATAGATAGTGTAATTAGAGATACTATTGTTGTCTTCATGTCACTGATAAGAAAACAAAAGCTCAGAGCAGTGCGGTAATTTACATGGCTGGTCAAAAGCAACCCCAGGCAGTCTGGCTTTGGGGCCTGACCCGCCAATCCCCACATGACTATGCCTCCATATGTATTTATGTAATAGGCCTCCATGCAAATGACACAGGAGCATAGAGCAGAGCAATTGATTTTAGCTGAACAAAGTTACAGAAGGCATCAGACATGACTGTGTACCTTGGCAGAAAGAATGAATGGGATTTCACCTGGCAGGGACAGGAGAGAGACACAGAGAGCTAAGCGCAAGAGCAAATTGAGCTGGGCAAGTGTGTGGCATGGTCAAGGATGTGAAGAAGCCCTCGGCAACAAGATCAAGGCCATGCAGTGAAAATGAAGACAAGGTTTATCCTGCAGGCCCTTCCAGTCTTTAATCCTGCGATTTGCTACAAATTGTATCTATAGTCCTTCAATTACGGACATGCAATGCTTCTGTATACATTAGCAAGCAGACTGAGGTTTAAGGAAGCATACATCTCTCTATCCTAACGCCTGAATTTCCTTTAAGCAGTTTATATAGTGCATGGTTTATTTCAATGTGCATATTTGGCATGTCTGATATTCAGTGAGCAAACATGTTGAGTGTGAAATCGGCGCACAGCATCCTCTCCCTTCTGACTGCACCACCATAGTGGAGGGAGGGCCTCATGTCTCGCCTGCAGCTCTGCTTTCTTCAATCCATGTCCTGTCTTCTGCAGGGCATTAATCTACTCACTCTGATCCTCCGGGTTCTCTCCCTCATTTCCACAGCCCACCGCTGTGTAAAGCTTGTCCTCTTTCGCATGACATTCAGCGCCTGTCTCCATCTTTTGTGGTCTAGCCTTCAACCTCCGTCTCCCAGCACCCCTCACTCCTCCCGTCTCCCAGCACTCCTCACCCCTCCACCCTCACCCCACCTACCCTGGAGTGGGCTCCAGCCCACTCCAAACCATTCCGCATCTGAAGAGCACACACCTGCTGCCTCTGTGACTGCCCCAGACAGCCAGTCACCTCCTTCCTCCTGCAGTTCTCTGCTCTCGACAGGATGGCAGTACTCACCCAATCATCCAGCTATGTCTGGAAAACCTACGTATGTTTCCCCAAAGCTCACCTGGCCTGCTTTTCATGTGATCACTCAGCCTACAAATGCACACATCTAGTGACTGTATGAAAACCTGGCCTGTTAATCTATAAACATTGACATGGTTAAGTGCTCACTACTTACAAAGAAATGTACAAGAGTGCTGATGCATAGGAGCACATGTACCCCAATGTTCATAGCAGCACTCTCCACAATAGCCAAATCATGGAAAGAGCCTAAGTGTTCATCAACGGACAAATGGATCAAGAAGATGTGGTTTATCTATATGATGGAATACTCCATGGCAATGAGAAAGAATGAAATCTGGCCATGTGTAGCAACATGGATGGAACTTGAGGGTGTTATGCTGAGTGAAATAAGTAAGGCAGAGAAGAACAGATACCATACGTTTGCACATATAGGAGGATTAGGAGGAACTTAACGGAGGACCATGGGGGAGAAGAAGGGGAAAAATAGTTGGGGAGAAGGAGGGAGGCAAACCATGAGAGACTCTTGAATGCTGAGAACAAACTGAGGGCTGATGGGGTAGTGGAGAGGGGAAGGAGGGGTGATGGGCATGGAGGAGGGCACTTGTTGGGATGAGCACTGGGTGTTATATGGAAACCAACTTGACAATAAACTAAGAAAAAAAACAAAGAAATGTACAGGAAGTTTTTCTAGCATTTTACTAAATATTATTTTTTGAAGTTTATGTATTTTGAGTGAGAGAGGCAAAGAGAGAGTGTGCACAGGCACGGGTGGAGAGGGGCAGAGAGCAAGGGGGTGAGAACCCCAAGCAGGCTCCACACTGTCACTGCAGAACCCTATGTGGGGCTCGAACTCACGAACCGTGAGATTATGACCTAAGCCGAAGTTGGACACTTGGCCAACTGAGCCACCCAGGTACCCCAGCATTTTACTTAATATTGTTTTNAGGGCACTTGTTGGGATGAGCACTGGGTGTTATATGGAAACCAACTTGACAATAAACTAAGAAAAAAAAAACAAAGAAATGTACAGGAAGTTTTTCTAGCATTTTACTTAATATTATTTTTTGAAGTTTATGTATTTTGAGTGAGAGAGGCAAAGAGAGAGTGTGCACAGGCACGGGTGGAGAGGGGCAGAGAGCAAGGGGGTGAGAACCCCAAGCAGGCTCCACACTGTCACTGCAGAACCCTATGTGGGGCTCGAACTCACGAACCGTGAGATTATGACCTAAGCCGAAGTTGGACACTTGGCCAACTGAGCCACCCAGGTACCCCAGCATTTTACTTAATATTGTTTTTGTTTTAATGTTTATTTATTTTTGAGAGAGAGAGACAGAGTGCAAGCTGGGGAGGGACAGAGAGAGAGAGAAAAACACAGAATCTGAAGCAGGCTCCAGGCTCTGAGCTGTCAGCACAGAGCCCAACGCAGGGCTCAAACCCACAAACTGTGAGATCATAACCTGAGCTGAAGTCAGACACTTAACCAACTGAGCCACCCTGGCACCCCTTCGTCTATATTCTTAAAGTAAATTCATCGGTCCATTCACCAAATACATTCTGAGCTCCTCCTCTGCTCTGTGCACACACTAGACACTGGTGATAGAGTGGGTAAGCAAGGCGGGGGTTAGCAAACTGCTACCATGGAGCTTACAAAACTTTCTCAGTGGGAAAACAAACAGGAGCAAAAAATAAACACGACCCTGACAGACTCTAGTAAGTCCTCATCGGCAAGGACTCATCAGCAGGGAAGGATGTGGTCGTTGCAGAGAGCTGCTTAGATGGAGTGGTCCAGGACAGCCTCTCCAAAAGGGCGATGTTTGCACTGACATCCAATAAAAGCATAAGACCAGCCATGAGAAGACCTAGGGCAACGGCATCCTGGGCCCAGGGGAAGGAGATGCAAGGGTCTAGAGGCGGGAAAGGGCCCCGTGAGCATTTGGAAGGGAAAGGAGCAGAGTGAGGGTGCTGGGGAAGCCCGAGAGGAGGAGGGGTAGGGCTGGCGTGTGACTGAGAAAGCATGTGGAATGTTAGGGGCTGCTCAGTAAATGCTAGCGGTCTAGCAATCATCATCATTATCATACGAGTCTGGAAAGACAGAAGATGGATCGTGCAAGTCATTCAGCCCATGGTAAGAAATCTGGGTTGTAATCTAAGAACAACTGCGAGTCATTGGTGGGCGGTTAGCGTCGCTCCCCTGGCTGCTGGGGGGAGGGAGGTCAGAGCAGGACAAAAACAGAGCAGGGAGATGAACTAGGAGGCCCCCCTAATAATTGGGAGAGGAACATAAAATAGAATGTTTAAACGCTTATCTTCTATTTTGATCTTAATATGATTCACAAAAATGAAATTGTGCTTTTGAGTCAGCTCTACGTTTGTGACGGAAGATGTGTCATGTCCATGTCTGAAATCCATGTTTAATGATGGACAGACTTATGTCGCTCTTTCAAGAATGCCACTGGCTGTTTTCCAAAGCCAACTACCAGAACTCTTGTCTCTGGGCGCCGTGTGGGTGTCCCACAATTTTGTTCAATTCTGACACTTAATCCCTGGGGTTAGGATGAGACCCCGCAAATTAAACAGCTCAGTTTCACCAGACTGCCCTCACTTCAGACGTCAGCCACAAGTCCCAAGGCACTTGTACTTCTGACCTCCGGCTCTAAGTCGGAGGTTCCCACCCCCAACCCCTCAGGTTCAATAATTTGCTAGAATGGTTCCCAGAACTCAGGAAGGCGCTGTACTTACTATTATCCATTTGTTATAAAGGATACAGTCCAGGAACAGCCAAAGAGAAGAGCCTGCATAGGGCAAGGGAGTGGGGGGCAGCGCTTGGGTTGTCCATGCCTTCCTCGAACATCTCCAACACCTCAGTGTGTTCACCAACCTGGAAGCTCTCCAAACCCTGTCATTTAGGGGTTTGATGGAGGTGTTATCACGTTGGCATGATCCACTCGATCTCCAGCCCTCCTACCTCCCCAGAGGTTGAGGGGGGAGGGGCTGAAAGTTCCTTCCTTGATTTTAATCAAGGTTTGCTCTCTCTGGCAACATGCCCCCATTCTGAAGCTATCTGGGGGGGCTACCAAGAGTCGCTTCTTTACAACAAAAGATATTCTTAGCATCCCTAACACTCAAGGGATTCCAAAGGGTTTAGGATCTCTAGGTCAGGAACCAAGGACAAAAATCAAATATATATTTTTTACAATGCCACACCCACCAGTGGACTAATTTAAATATTTTATCTGAGAAGAACACTCTTGTTTATTGCATCTAAAAGAAAATATATGGATAAATAAAATATGTTAACTTCTAATGGCATTCTTGAGAGGGCAGCATAAATATAAATAACTGCTAAGATCTACCTGAATGGTATATGTCATGCCCGGTAGATCTGGTTGTTTTCTAATAGCCCATTGACCTCCCTGTACATTACCCTTATAGACCTATTAGTTCCCAAAGAACAGGCTTGATTACTTTTTTTTAATGTTTACTTATTTATTTTGAGGGGGTTGGAGAGAGAGAGAGAGAGCATGTGCAACCCCTTGCATGAGTGGGAAAGGGGCAGGGGGAGAGGGAGAGAGTGAATCCCAAGCAGGCTTCTCACTGTCAGTGCAGAGTGGTACGTGGGGCTGGAGCTCACAAACAGTGAAATCATGACTTGAGCTGAAATGAAGAGTCAGTCGCTTAACTAACTGAGGTACCCAGGTGCCCCCAGGCTTGATTATTTTCTGTGTATGTTTGTATAGGCAAATATTTAACACAGTCCTTGGCACTTAATAGGTGTTCAATAAATGTTTCCCAAATGCATGGAAGAATACTATCTGTTGTGAACTGAATGTTTGTGTCCCCTCCCCAATTCACATGTTGAAATCCTAACTCTCAATGTGATGGTTTTAGGAGGTGGGGATTTGGGGAGTAGATTAGGCCATGAAGATGGTGTCCTCATGGATGGGAATAGTGCCATTAGAAGAAGATCTCTCTCTCTCTCTCTCTCTCTTGCACTCGCTCTCTCTCTGTCTCTCGCTCTCTCTCTGCAAGCAGCCACCAAGGAAGGCCATGTGAATACATAACCAGGAAGAAGGACCTCACCAAGAATCCAACCCTGCTGGCATCCTGACCTCCAGCCTCCAGCACTTCGAGAAACAAATGCCAGCTCTTTACACCTCCCAGCCTGTGGTATCTGTCATAGCAATCCAAGCCGACTGAGACTTTATTCAAGCACCTCCGCCTAAGATGGCCACTTCCCTTCAGAAGCTTCTAATTCATTTGGGAAGAAAACAGAGACATGAACGCTTAAATAATAAGTATTTTCACAGTCCTCATGGGATAAAGGTGCAGATACGTGGTTGGAGTTAACCTGGGCTCCCAACACACTCACCGTGTGTCCCCTGATGTGTTACTTCTCTCTTACACTTTCCCATTGTTTTCTGTTAATGGGCTGTTGTGAGAGGTAGACAATCCACAGAGAGCGCTTAGAGCAGAGCCCGGAATGTAGCAAATGCCATCAATCTGAACCCCGAAGAGGATATAACTTTTGTGCTGAGTAGCACTGGGGTAAGGCTAAGGTGATTGTTTGGGTTAATAAGAACAAGATTCATAACGAGTTGACAGAAAGCATGTGTGATTTGGCATCCTGTGAACCTTGGAGGCTTCACTTCAACCCAGCGTAAATGTCTCTGGTCTTCAAAAGAGCAACTCTCGTTGGCAGCCCCTTCCAGGACACCAGGACCTTGGCCGGGTCCTCTGAGGGTCTCTGCTGGGGTGTGTCAGCTTGGGCAGCATCCAGGCCATGCTGGACCGAACCATCTCCAGGAAGCCAGCTAGTCTGCATTTGGCTGCAGGGAGGCTTGGGAGCCCACTACTGCCAATTTCAGCCGAGAGCTGGCCACGCGCTGGCAGTGAGGCTCTGGGAAAATGTGACCTCTTGTTTTATTATATTCTGCACAGGCCCGTTTCCAAAGCTGGCTTTTGGCCCCCACCGTGGAGTTGGAGCAATAAAGCAATGGCTGCTTCACAGGGAAGGGAGATTGATTCATTAGCCCGGGTTCTACACAGGTGACTTAGTGGCAGGCAGGCTACCCTCCCCACCTGGCTGCTCACCCCTCTCCAGCTGCATCGCGGCGCTCTCCCAGCACTCTCCCCTACGGCCTTGGCAATACCATGGATTTAAAATGCTGGAAACAAGACTCAGAGCCAAACCGCTATTTTTCCCCCCTCACGCCTCACCCCTCCCAACCATCGCTATCAAAGGCATGTCACACTTCAGAAAACCCAACCAGAGAAGTCCAGCAGAAAATAAAGGTGATGTGCCAAGCCCTTGACACGTCAAATTCTTCAACTGCATTGAAAATGGTATCTGACACATTTCTAGAGCATGACATTTTTACGTAAGACTGGATGTGATTATGAGACTATCTGCCCATCTTCTAATGCTTCCCTTTGCTGCCCTGTATCTAGTTCAATGACACAGTCTGTTGCTCTTGCTCTCCATTATCTTTCACTTCTTCTATTTATACAGTATAATCTTTTACACTGGAATTTATCGTATATTTTATCTTTATTGGAGGGAGGCAGAAGATCACAGCGATAGAGTCTTGACCGCCTTACCACCTACTAGCGGGTGACCATAACCTCTCCGTGCCTCGGTTGCCTGATGTGGAAAAATGGGGTTTCTATGAAGCATAAATAAGATCATACATGCAAAATACTTACAGGAACATCCGAAATGTAGGAAGCCCTCCCTCAGTGAATGTTTGCCAATGATCTCCTTATTCCCAAGGCCTCTGGTCCTTTACTCATATCATCACCTCTTTCCTTTGTCCGCTCCACTCATTACAAACGTAATGGGTATTTAATTCATTCAGACAACTTGTTAATAGAATTGTTAAGTATCTTAATTTATGATGATGATAGAAATAACATTCAATGGCAGCAGTTAACATTTACTTAGTGTTTCCTGTGTGCTGGGCTCTCTGCTTAGTTATTTACACATATCACCTCATTTAATCTGCCTAAGTAATAGCTTCCAAAGGCTGGATGTGGGCTTGTGCTAGCACAAAACTAAACTTGTCACCAGTTTAGTCTAAACTAGAGACATCAGGAAGCATTTTTTCTTAAAGATATGTTCATTTGAAGAAATTAATCCTTCTTCCTTTTTTGGTCTTAAAATACTCTTTCTTTTATGGTGAGGGTAGATGATAGTTTCTTTTCTGGAGCATTCCTACTTGGAAAAACAAAAAACTGGCAACAATGTGTTAGTCACTAAACTTTGTTTGGTTTTGGTCTATTAAATCCAACAGTCCAAAACTGTTCCACACCACAGATCTGATGCATAGATATTATTATTCCCATTTTGCAAAATGAGAAGCCAAAACTCAGAGAGGTTATGGGACTTGCCCGAGGTCACACAGCTAGCAAAAGGCAGAACTCGGCATCCTAGCTCTAAAGTTCTTGACAATAACATTTATTGAACACCTACTGCATGCAGGACACCCATCTCATTTCATTCTAATAGCTGCCCCATGAGGAAGTGTGAGTCCCCAGTTTATAGAATAATGGAACTTGAGGAGGTTAGGTATCTACCAAGGCCCCAGAGTCTGAACATATGAAAGCAGGATTGGAGCACATGTCTCAGATTCTAATTCATTCTCTTTTTGCAGCTACCATGTGCCAGATACCCTGATGGAAGCTAAGTCTTTCACAAACAGCTAAAATTGTGCTCCGACCTCAAGGGGCTCGCAGTCTGAGCTAGGAGACATTCAGCTTATCATGATGCTCTCTGATAAGCACATACTAAGGTGTGTCTAAGGAACTTTGAGAGCATTAGGGAGGGAGAAGTTTATTGTGACAGACGTTTCTGGCAACATTGTAATATCTTGCCGTATTGTACTTTAAAGCACGCTTTATGAAACTCAGGAATCCAGGTATCTACTTTTTATGAACACTTGCCAGGAAATCTTTTCCATTAAGAGCATATTTCTTGTGTTATATATAATATGATGCTCTTGGTGAGGATTTTCTGAGATCCTATAGGCTAACGCATTTTACTTTTAAGATTGAAAAAATATTTATAATGTACTTAATTTTTATTAATTTAATTAATCTCATAAATTTAATTTAATGTATTTAATATATAATGTATTATATATAATAAGATGCTTTGGATGAGGATTTTCTGAGATCCCATAGGCTATAGAACCGATAGGTTCACACATGTTATTTTTAAGATTGAAAAATATTTTGGGGGTGCCTGGGTGGCTCAGTCGGTTGAGTGTCTGACATTTGATTTCGGCTCAGGTCATGATCTCGCAGTTTGCGGTTTCAAGCTCCACATCGGGCTCTGTGCTGACAGTGTGGAGCCTGCTTGAGACTCTCTCTCTCTCTGTCTCTCTCTCTCTGTCTCTCTCTCTCTCCCTCCCTCCCTCCCTCCCTCTCTCAGTCTGTCCTTCCCCTGTTCATGCTCAAAATAAGAGAGAACTCAAAATTTAAAAAAAAGATGGAAGAATATTTTTAATAATACAAAAGACATAAAAACAGTTTAAATTCGGAAACGTCTATTGTGTCCAAAAGTGCCAACCTGTTTCTCCCTGTGCATTTAATTGTGCCAGTTTGGCACTTTTGCAAAAGACTAAAGAGCACTTGATTCTGCTGCCCCTCCCCCCAGCCCATTCAGATTTTTATCTAACAGTCTATAAATAGTAAAATAGGAAGAAATACAAATAGCAACTGAAGGTTAAATTACATGGGGGCAAAAAAAAAAACACACAAAAAAACTGTAAAGGTTGAGTTCCACTTTAATCCCCAAAGAGGTAGAAGGTGAGATGTCCTTAGGCCAAATTCTTCTCTCCCAACTGCACTGTAGAAGCTGAGTCAGACACACTGAGCACAAGGAACTCCCACTGACGTCAGTGCACATTTGGAGAACAGGCTATTAAACCCACAGTCAGGAAGATAGCCCTACAGCAAAGCTGTGCCCTTGGACTTTGCCTTTGCAGGTTAATGTATCACTGCGTTTTCAGAAGCGTGGGCGGCCAGCTGGCTTCTGACATAGGGTACTGGGAATTGCCAAGTCTCAACTTTTGGGAAGGATATCTCTCCTGACCTATCAGAGCACACATGCTCCACAATTTACGGTGTCCTTGAATCTTGTTATTTCAAAGAAAGTGATTATCTAACCCAACTCTTAGAGGCTAGGCTTACATCATCCTATAGGTCTGTTTTTTAAATATGTTTCCCAGGGGTTCACTCACTCTTTAACAAATATTTATTGAAGGGCTTGCTATAAGAAAGGTTCAGATGCAGGGAAAAGCAAACATAGGCATACATGGTTCAATCCTGCATGAAGTTTAGAGTCTAGCTGAAAGCCAGACAATCAATCAAGTCAATCACACTGGTGAATGTGTAATACCAAATAGGAATTAATAGACTCAGGAGGAAAAGAAGGTTCTTTTCGAGTGAATAATAAGGGAAGCTGCCCTAGCCTGAGAGGTTAGGTGTGAAGAGGGTAAGGAAGAGATCTCAGGCAAAGGCCAGGACGCAAGAGGGACAGAGAAAATGGNGGGGTGCAGCATTTGATCCTTATCCTAAGAATAATAGGAGCTTCCAAAGGGTTCCAAGGTCAGAGTCGTATCTGATGTGGTCAGACGTGCCTTTTGGAAAGATGCCTCAACAGCTGTGTAAGGAAGAGAAGGGGGGGAAGTTGTCAGATAGTAGAAAGACCAGATAGGAGATTATTGTGGTGGTCCCCTCAAGACTCTGTGGTACTGTGGCCTGGGATGGTGGCAATGGAGGGAGAGGAGAGAAGATACTTCAGGGAAATGTGACTGGATGTAAGCATGAGAGAGAAGGAGATTTAGGGATGGTGCCTGACTCAGCCTCCACAGTGCAGTTTGGAGACAAGGATTTGATATGTAAGATACATAGATATGTTTGGAACATGCTCTCTGTTTACACAGCGTTGGACCACATCTAGTCGAACAGTGATGCAGGCATATTCCTTAAGTCACCCATTTAAATTAGAGTTACATGGCGGCACCTGGGTGGCTCAGTCGGTTAAGCGTCTGACTTTAGCTCAGGTCATGACTTTGCAGTTCGTGAGTTCGAGCCCTGCTCTGGGCTCTTTGCTGACAGCTCAGAGCCTGGAGCCTGCTTCAGATTCTGTGTCTCCCTCTCTCTCTGCCCCTCCCACTTGTGATCTCTCTCTCTCTCTTTCTCTCTCAAAAATAAACATTAAGGGGCGCCTGGGTGGCTCAGTCAGTTGGGCATCTGACTTCGGCTCAGGTCATGATCTCATGGTTCGTGGGTTCGTGGGTTCGAGCCCTACATTGGGCTCTGTGCTGACAGCTCAGAGCCTGGAGCCTATTTCAGATTCTGTGTCTCCCTCTCTCTGACCTTCCCCTGTTCATACTGTCTCTATCTTTCTCTCAAAAATAAATAAAATGTTAAAAAAATAAGATAAAATAAACATTTAAAATTTTTGAAAAAAAATAAATAAAATAAATTAGAGTTACATGTATTGATGCAGACCAGTGTAAAAATATAATGTTGAGCAAAACAAAACCAGCTTCCAGAATATGTGTAGAATTATATTATTTGCATAAAGTTTTAAGATATGTAAAACAATACTATGAATTATTTATGAATTCGTACATACATAGTTTCAGAATATGCAAATCAATGATAAACACCAAATTTAGGAGAAGGATTGCCATTGAAAGGGAGATAAAGGAATGGCTTTGGGAAGGGGTACTTGGGAACCTTCCATTGTATCTATAAATGTTATATTTATTTTTTAAAACATCTGAGGCAAAACAGAGCAAAAATGTTAAGGTTGGACAAGGCGCTTAAAATTAAGTTGAAGATTTCTAGCTGACGAAAATGTTTTAAATTTGTTTAAAGTTCACAGTGTAGTGGGGAAATAATAAGTGATACAAGAGAAGCATTGATAAAAGATTATGAGACGACTGGAGAGGAAAAAATTAATTCTAGCAGGAGAATTACGTTGCTAACTTTATCATCAATAGAAACATGGGCAATGAATTCAATAAACATTAAGTGCCATCACGTTTGTTCTTAGAGGCATGGTTGTGACTATGCCACAGCGTGTAACATCAAGGCAGACACAGTCTAGAAAGCAAACAGACTTCACAGACACAACGAAGTGATCCCAGCCCAAGCTATGTTAGGCTTGAGTAAAAGGTTCTGAGATACCTGTGTCTGCCTGGATACTGGGGAAAAGCTTCACAGAGCAGGACATCTCTAAGAAATAGAAATGCATGGGAAGAGAGAAAAGCAAGGGCAAGAGCATGGCAGCCACAGAATACAGAAAGGCGTTAAGTTGTGAACACCCAGTGTGACTAAAACTGAGCCTTGAAAGGGACTGGTTTATGAATGGCTCCGCATGGAGTGCTAAATGCCTGCCTGTTCCCAATAAATATTTGTGGGCGGCAAGGAGGATTAAATCTGTATCTCAATCTTTGGACAAAAGGCAACCAGTGGAAGTACTCCATCAAGGGAGTGGCAGGATATGATCAGTAGTGCTAAGAAGGGAAAGCTTGGTCGGAGTTGAGGAGAGGGGGGGGTGGGGAAAGGCAGGAAGCTCCCACACTGGTGCAGGGGGAGAGCTCCCGTAGACCCGGACTAAGACGTGGCAATGGAGAACGAGAGAGGCAAGTGAGAGAAGATTCTCATATGAGAGCAATGTTGAAAGTCCAACTCCGGAGAACCGAATAACTTATAAGTTGTGGGAGGTGACAGAAAGGAAGAGGTAGCCAACACCCTCCCCCCACCCCCCAGCTGGCTGGTTAAATCAACTTCCTAAAGATATGCTTTTCATAAGATAAAACTGTATCTACTTTAAGTATATAGTTTGATAAGTTTTGACAAATGTATACACCCACAACCAAATGTAACCACAATCAAGACATAGAATATTTCCATCATCCAAAAAGTTGTCTCATGCCTTCTGAGGTCAGTAAACAACTTGCCCACCCTACCTGACCCAGGTAAGCACTTACATGCTTTCTGTCCCATCACATCAGCTTTTCTTTTCCTAGAATTTCGTACAAATAGAATCATACAGTGTGCACTCTTTTCTGTATGGCAGATTTCATTCAGCATCATAGTTTTGAAATTCACATAGGATGCCATCGATATTAGCAGCCTGTACCTTTGTTCTGCTGAGTATTATACTATTGTGCGGATGTACCGCGTTTTATCCATTCAGTCACCTATCGATGGATGTTTGACTTGGCTTCAAGTTCAGACAACTACGAATACAATTGTTAGGAACAATTCTGTGAACGTCTTTGTGCAGATTGCTTTCATTTCTCATGGGGGAAATAGCTAGGGGTTGGCATTGCTAGATGACATGGTAAATGTAAACTTAACTTTATAGGAAACTGCCAACACTTCTCCAAAGTTGTTGGAGAACAACANATCGATGGATGTTTGACTTGGCTTCAAGTTCAGACAACTACGAATACAATTGTTAGGAACAATTCTGTGAACGTCTTTGTGCAGATTGCTTTCATTTCTCATGGGGGAAATAGCTAGGGGTTGGCATTGCTAGATGACATGGTAAATGTAAACTTAACTTTATAGGAAACTGCCAAACACTTCTCCAAAGTTGTTATATCCTTTTATGACCCCACTAGCGATGCATATTGCTCCATATCTTTGCCAACGCTTGTATTGTCAACCTTTATTTTAGACATTTTTGTGGGTAGATAATGGTATCTGGTGGTTTTAATTTATCTGATATCTGGTGATGGTAAGCATCTTTTCATAGACAAATGCTTGTCCATTTGTATATATTCTATTCTGTGTCCGTTCAACATTTTGGCTATGAGTTTTTTACATGTATTCAGAGACTGGAAAGATAGGGCAAGCGTCAACTGAGATAGGAGCAACCGGAAGTGGGGAGGGAACAGTTCTGAAACAGTGGAGAGGGAGGCAGGAGCAAGCACAGCTTTGAGCCCCTGGGGTCAAAGTACAGATAAAACAGTTAGGGTGAAATGCGGGAAAAATACCGGAAATCGCATTCTGGAGCCCAAGAGTGAGTGATCCGAAAACATGTTGAGTTTCAAGAAATAGAGACCCACTGGACAATGTCAAATATCACGAAAAGGTTAAGTAAAGACTGAAAAAAAATGAGCGTTTGGATTTCAGCCATGGTTTTTAAACGGTGAGTGACAATCCTTTAGAAATCAATTTAGTGGAGCTTTACCAGCTTTTTTTAAAAAAATGAGATAGAATGAAAAAGTATATTGCAGGTACTAAGGTTAAGTGTAGTTTCATGATACTTTTTTGTTATATGTGTGCATTACTCATTGGATAGAATGTAAGATATAATTTTTACTTTGGACTAAGACAAAAGAAAACCTTGGAAGAAGGTAAGGAAGCTACAGATGTCCTTCCTAATGTTCTCATAGTATCTGGTAGTAGCCAAGGATATGGACTTAGTCATATCTGGGTTCATATGATTTCTTCCTATTTGTTAGATGCACAGTTTTGAATTAAGTACAGAAATTTTTTAATTCTCATTTTCCTTAACCCCAAAGTTGGTAACAAAGCTGATTTGCGCACACTGGAGCCCTCCATCCCTCCCTCAACACAGAAATCCTGGCTGGATTTCAGCCCCGGGCCTTTCTGCTGGGCTGCCTGGTGTGAGACCAACATGTGCACACATGTGAGAATTGAATGGGGTTATGCTTGTAAACCGCTGTGCCCGATGCCTGGAACGGGCACACTCTTTATAACCATGGGTTGCTGACATTAGATGAAGGAAATGGAGACAATGCGTGGGGGTTAAAGAGCTTGGTTGAAAAAATACAACCCAAATGTTTATTAACTAATGAGCCAAATGTGATGTACCCATGCAATGGACTATTACTCAGCCACAAAAAAGAATGGAGTGCTCATATGACTGGATGAACCCAGCTAAGTGAGAGAAGCTGGTCACAGGAAGCCACAGACTGAACAGGAAATATTCAGAAGAGGCAAATCCAGAGAGGCAACAAGTAGATTAGCGGCGGCCAGGGGCCAGGGGGAAGGGGCAATAGGGAGTGACTGCTTCACGGATGTGGGGTTTCCTTTCAGGGTGATGAAAACGTGCCGGGACTCGACACCGGGAGTGGTTGCATGGTAAATGTACAAAATGTCGGTAAATTATACACTTTTCAAAAGGTTAATTTTAGGGGCGGCTGGTGGCTCAGTCGGTTGAGTGTCCCACTCTTGATTTCAGCTCAGGTCATGATCCCCGGGTCAAGGGATCAAGCCCCACCTTAGGCTCTGTGCTGAGTGCGGAGCCTACTTAGGATTCTCTCTTTCTCTGTCCCTCTCCCCAACTCATTCCATAAGTAAGAAAGTAAATAAATAAATAAGGCTAATTTTATGTGTATTTTACCACATTTTTTTTAAAAAGCCTTGTTCAACCTAGGGATGCTTCACAGCCCTTTCAGCATCTCCCCAACCCGTTCCCTGCCCCTCCCCCCCCAATAAAAAACAGTTCAGTTGGAAGCATGATAGAAAGCATAGCTCAGGAAGACAGTAGGGCCGAGAGAAGGTTTGGGCAGAGGCGGGGGAGTGTAGAGGGGAACCAGAAACAGGGAAAGTAGATTGAGGAAAAAGAGAACAATTTCTCCAGTGCAGAAACCTTCTGTCCATTTCTCCCCGTGGCACAAATTTCCGTGCAGCTTTGAAGGCTTCTTAAGGACCCATGTTACCTGCTGAGCAGCCTCCGGTGCCGACCAGGACAATCTCTCTGTCAGAAGGACCCTAGGCAGTGAGGGTGGCATGAGTGGATCCTTCCTGCCCTCATTAGATGCGGGGCATATATTGCCGGTGCTTCTAAGGGAGAGAGGAACAATTGGGCAGATAATTAATAATAATCCCCCGTGGCCACCTCTCTGACAGGTGTTTGGCCATGGCCCCGGGAGCTTGGAAGCTAAACAAATCTTTATTATAAACTGATTTCTCAGTGAATGGGACTATTGGTATTAATAATTAGAGTCAATTTGCCATTATGCACACTATTGAGTGAAGCAACAATGTGTGTAATCTGGAGCACAAGGTGATTTTTTTAGTGCTTTGCATTGTGTTACAGGTATTTGACTCTCCTTCAATGTATTTACTTTCTTAATTATGTCTGACTAGAGAGCATTTGAAAATCATTTTGCATTCCTAGAAGCGGGCCTTCTAGCCAGGCCTTCTCCTGGCTACTTCCCTCTCCCAAACATGCTTGGCACTCCCCATTCTAAGAGCAAACACCAGTTTTTAAAAATTCTATAAACAAAGTCACTGAGAGCAGGGTACGTTAGAAGGATCATAGCAGGATTAATGATTCTCAGTCTATTTGCTATAAAACGTACTGGCGATATCTACCAGTCAATATTTAAATCTCCTTGTTAGTCATTCATTCAGTAAACAATTTTTGAAGGCCATGTAGCAGGTGCAGGAGATGCAGAAATAAATAAGATGTGATCATTGCTCTCAACAGACCACGTTAGAGTAGAGGGAACATACATAGAAACAAATATTTGCTCTCAAATATTAGAAATATAAGGAAAAAAGCAACCAATTCAGCCTGGGGTCGAGGCCTCCAATAAAGATGTACATGAGAGCTATCTAAAAATATTGCCCTCTGTACCCTGAAGGTTTCACACATGTAGATGCAACCCAATCAGAGATTAAAATTCACCTGTGCACCTCAGACTCTCTCTGTTTAAATTATTATGGATATCTTAATTTTTTCATTTATTATCACTAGTTTTATTGCATTATCCTTGGTGCTTTTATTGAACACATTCCAGCATCCTTCCATCAACCTGAAAGAATACGTTAAAAAGCTTACCTGCTTATGTAGTCCCAGCAAATATCTGAGGC
The DNA here is from genome assembly GCF_008692635.1 of Crocuta crocuta. Lineage (NCBI taxonomy): Eukaryota > Metazoa > Chordata > Mammalia > Carnivora > Hyaenidae > Crocuta > Crocuta crocuta. The sequence goes on along the minus strand of NW_027532617.1, from coordinate 731,683 downwards.
CTGAAGTTTACACGTAAGCGTTTGGGGCTGTCTGCAAGAAGACTCATTACCACATGCAGACTCCAGCTGTGGGTGCATGCACACTCGTGTGTGGGGCTTCAGGCATCATGGGTGGCGTGCGACATTTGCCGCTCTCTGTCCATGCTCTACCTTGGGTAGTACGGTCTAGACACTTGACGTCCAGAGCCTACTAGGACTTTGTTGGGACAGCAAGTGAACATACATTCATTGCTCCCAGGTGTCTGGGTAGACATCATGGCGGGTTTGGTATTCCACACATTTTATTTATTCCCTCCGGCTGGGAAGAAGCCTCTTAAACACCATCCCCATGGATGAATAAGAAGGGAAAAAGCTGACCAAATCTGAGGGTTGGAATGGATCTTAAAGGTCATCTCAACTCATCTCACTTATTTGGTCATTTATTCATGCATCAACAGTTAATGAGCACCTATTGTATGTCAGGCACTGTGTATGGTGCTGGGAACAAAATGTAGTATGCAGTTCACTGATCTATGGTATTTACAGTCTAGCAGGGGAGAAGGGAAGGAAATAAGGAAACAGATAAATAAATGAGGTAATAACATGTTAGTGTAGGAGGTGGGGGGGGGCAGGTGGCAGACGCCTTACAAAGAGTGGTAAAACCAACAAGGGCAAAGAGATTAGGGATTAGGAGATTAGATGTCACCAGAGTAGGGCTGGGAACTTGGGCTAGAGATGTGGAGAGACTAAAAATAAGAGTTCAGCTATCCCATGGTAGTCTATAAGCAGACTCAAAGAGGAGCCTGGGCCTCGAAAGAGGCACAATCTAGCTTTTGTGGGTCACAAAATTTGGGGGATTACCTAAATTTAGAGATTTAGGTAGCTAAAGCTGTTAGGGGCTAAATTGTACACCCTCCTCCCCCAGGATCCATATGTTTAAGCCCTAACCCCCGGTAACCTCAGAATGGAATAGTATTTGGAGACAGGGCCTTTAAAGGCGTGATTCAGTTAAAATGAGGTCATCAGGGTGGGTCGTGATCCCATCGGCCTGGTGTCCCTCTGGGGACTAGGACACACAGAGACTGTGCATCTCAGGCTCTCTCTTTAAATTTTCACTGATATCAGGGATATCACACAAGGATGCCAGGGATGCCCACTCAGAAGAAGGGCCCTGTGAGGACACCCAAAGAAGATGACCATCTGCAAGCCAAGGAGAGAGGTCTCAGGAGAAACCAACACCTTGATCTTGGACTTCCGCCCTGCAAAACTGTGAGATGCATCTCTGTGTAAGCCGCTCAGCCTCTGGTATCTTGTTACGGCAACCCAGGCTGACTGATACACCAGCCTAGTGCCATATCAGACGCTTATTAATAAACGGAATCACAGTGGGAGAGCGCGTGGGTGGCTCAGTTGGTTAAGTGTCTTTTTTTTCGATTTTTTTTTACATTTATTTATGTTTGAGAGACAGAGTGAGACACAGTGTGAGTGGGGGAGGGGCGGAGAGAGAAGAAGATACAGAATCTGAAGCAGACTCTAGGCTCGGAGCAAGCGTTCAGCACAGAACCTGACACAGGGCTCAAACCCACGAACTGTGAGATCATGACCTGAGCCGAAGTCGGACACTTAACTGACTGAGCCACACAGGCACCCCCCCTTTTTTTTAAACATTTTTTTAAAAATTATTTATTTTTGAGAGACAGAGTGAGACAGAGCGTGAGTAGGGGAGGGGCAGAGAGAGAAGGAGACACAGAGGTTGTGTCTGACTCTTGACTTCGGCTCAGGTCATGATCTCACAGTTCCTGAGACTGAGCCGCGCGTAGGGTTCTGCACTGACAGCACGGAGCCTACTTGGGATTCTCTGTCTCCCTCTTTCTCTCTTCCCCTTCCCCGCTCATGCTCTCTCTCTCTCTCAAAATAAATAAATAAATATTTAAAAAAATAAAATAAATGGAATCTTGGGTCTTGTGCTCCACTCCAGACTAACTAAATAAAACCTTGGGTGGAGAAGGGAATAGAAATCTGGATTTGAAACAAGTGCCTCTCCGGACAGTAATAATAAATAGTAACGATTCTCCTCCACACTGAAGTTGGAGAACTACTAGCATGTAGACCCACTGGTTCACTGAATGGATGAGAAAACCGGAATCCCCACCAAACAAGGGAGAGCAGCACATGACACAGGATCTACATGCTGGTCTCCCAAGACTGAGCTTGCTGCCCTGTCCACGGCACCAGCAGGGGCCTGGGAAATGTGGTGTCGGAGGTCAAATCTAGACTCAGAACAGAGATGTCCCGGCAATGGCGATTAGGCTCCAATAATCTGTCTCGCTGGAGTTCAGATTGCCCGCGTCTGAATGTGGTGTAAGGAGGGCAAGGAATTCCTTATCTCTCCGCCCTTTGCTGAGACAGCCCAGGCACGTGGGCTCTTGAATATTCTGTAACGAGGTTCCGAGGTTCTATTCTAGCCTCTAAACCATTCCTACTGTGGGTGAAAACTATTTCTTATTCTGCCTGGCAAAGAAAAACTATTGTTTATGATAACCCCCATTTAATTAAAGGTATGAGTGATACATTCCCAATTTTTTTCCTCGAGCCAACAACCATCTTTTTCGGGCCTTGAAGCAAAGCCCATTGCTTTACCCTTTTATCTCTTTGTTTGTTTTTAGCATTTTCCAAATTCTTCCTCTAGTGTGGGACCCCAAACTAGCTATAATAAAAATGTGATATATTATTATTAAATGACCATATATTACATATATGACCAAACAAAAGATTATTCCTTTCTTCCCCTCCTCCTGTCTAGGTTGAGTTTCTGTGGTCAAAAAAAAATCTGTAAGAACAAAAAAGACCTCAAGCACCTCGTCACAGAAAATCTGTCATGCAGAATGTTAGCTTCTGAGAAACGCAGACACATTGCGTCAGTGTTAACACATAATCACCAGCTTGGGCTGACCCGGCATCTCGCGGCCCTCTTTGGTTCTTCAGATGCCGTGCTCAGTTTCCATCGTCTGATCGCCTTGTCCCTTACCTCAATTGTGTTTGCATCACCTTTCATTATAAAGCACTTTCTTTTTTCTTTTAAATAATGGGAATTGTTGTCATGGAAAAAACCTCAGTTCTGCTTTTAGCTGTAGCAGGGGCTCGTGGACAGGGAGGAAGGGATCTTTAGGGACAGGAATAGATCCCAGGCACATTAAAGTAACTATGTAAATAAGCAAGCGTCTGAATGAGATCAGGCTGGGTCTATATTTAATGATTTACCAAAACATAACTGGATGCTGTCACTCTCTTGCTCAAATACACACACACAGTCACACACACATACACACACACACCACATGCATAGTTTAACATGGATCTTGGCATGGCTAGGTATTAAATACATGGTAGCAATCAAATATGGGAAGACAGAAAGGGAGGTGAGGGGGAAGGGGAACATTTTCCAGGCAGCCAGAGCATGCTTTCGAGGATAATGAAAGAATTTGTTAATGGACGTGTCTGTGAGAGAGAAAATGCTTGATTAGGGGTATTTTCAGGGGCTCTAAGCTGTACGAGACTTGAGGAATGCACCATCAAAATCCTACATCCTTAGGATCAGGAAAGCTAGTAGCTAATATCATCAGTCAGTCAGTCCATCAAGCATCAGTTCTGTTCACCAAGAGCCACCCGGCTGGATTTAGCATCTCAGAGCGGGAAGGTGCATCCAGTAATCCACCCAGATGCAGTAGCAGTACTACCTCATAAGACTGTCGTCAGAATCAGTGGGTTAATATTTGCAAAGCACTTGCAAGAGTGTCTGATACGTAATAAGGCCTTCATGAGTGTCAGTTAAGCGCCATTTGTTGAATGCTCTCTAAGTGTGGGCACAAACCAAGGTACCGCAGGTACTTCTCAACATGTAACCCTCTCCTGGACCCTTACTCCATTTCACACATGAGGGAGCTCAGCAAGATGAAATGGCTTGCCCAATGCATACAGTTAGCATGTGGTGTCGCTGGGATCCAAACTCAGTTTGATTTCAAAATCCTTGGTGCTCATGCTGCTAACTGTGACATTCCAGTGCCCATGACAAGGAGCCTCCCCAGGCCTGCACACTTTCACAGACAGAGAATTCATCCTTGTAAGAGTGGTCCGTTCTAGGGGTGCCTGGGTGGCTTAGTCAGTTGAGGGTCTGACTCTAGATTTTGGCTCAGGTCATGATCCAGGGTCATGAGACAGAGCTTGCATTGGGTTCCATGCTCAACACAGAACCTACTTAAGATTCTCTCTCTTTCTCGTTCTCTCTGTCTCTCTCTCCTCCTACCACCTCCCTCTCCCTCCCTCTATCCCCTGCCCTGCTCACATGTACTCTCTCTCTCAAAAAAAAAAAAAAAAAAAAAGAGTAGCCCATTCTACAGATGGAAACAAGCTTCATAAAAAGTCTTCTTTATATTGAGCTGAAATTTACCTCAGGTGGGATCTTCTCCTAGGGCTACACAGAGTGAGTATCTGCTTTTCCCCTCCACAGGCCCTCAGATACTTGCAAATGCTGTCAAAAGAGTTCACAAACCCGAAGCCTGGAAATCACTCTTCAAATCAACGTTTGAGATTCTCCCATGTGTACCTGTGACTAACCATGGGTTGGGTCAAAGTGGAAGAGAAGGGTTTCAATGCCAGGCCACTGTGCACTTTAGCTTTTGCTTTCCTCACACTCGGGGGCCCTTCTCCAGGTGGTTAGACTGCAGCAGGGACTGGCAATTGTTGCTCTGGTGTGATGAGGCAGACAGAGGGGGACCCCAGAGGACAGGGTTTCCTGCCAGGATTCATCTGCCAGAAAGATAAGCTTTCATTATAAGGAGCTGTAGGCTTCACAAAGGATGGGCTTTGCTATCACGTTGGTGTCCAGTAGGGGTCGACAGAGAGACCTCTGACAGGAGGCAGTGGCCAGTATTGGAGAACACTCAGTGAGAAAATGAACGCATGCTGGCCGCCAGTGGGATCTTGGTTACACACCAGAGCTCTGGAGACTAACACACTGCATCCTGAACCCAGCTCTGGCACCCAAATAACCACTGACTTCAGGTATCTCTGCCTCCCCGCCTTCCCCCTTCCCTCCTCTGTATAAGGATGGTGGTACTAATGGTTCCTACTCTCTACAGTGGTTTTTAAGGATTTACTGAGATAGCCACATCAGGTGTTTAGAAAAGCAGCTGGCATTCCCCAAGTGCTCAGTTAGCAGTAGTTGTTATTACTTCAAAGCTTCATATAGATATAATGTTCAGAGACATTCGGAGCACATGTGACGAGCCCCATTTGAAAGCTTAAGAAACAGAGGTTTAGAAAATGAAGTGGATGGGGCGCCTGGGTGGCTTAGTCGGTTAAGCGTCCGACTTTCGACTTTCGCTCAGGTCATGATCTCACGGTTCGTGGGTTCAAGCCCCGCGTCGGGCTCTGTGCTGACTGCCAGCTCAGAGCCTGGAGCCTGTTTCAGTCTGTGACTCTGTCTCTCTCTGACCCTCCCCTGCTCACGCTGTCTCTCTCTCTCTCCTAGAAATAAATAAAACATTAAAAAAAAAATTAAAAAAAAAGAAAAAGAAAAGAAAATGAAGTGGCGTGGCTGAAGATACGGAGGTATAAACTGAGGAGTGCCATAATGGAGAAAGCTAGCAGACCCAGCACATCGGCCCTGCCAAGTCGAGGGCTGAGGTGCGGAGAAGATGGAGGAGATAGAAAGGGAAGGGAAGGGGCAAGAGGGAGGAACCCAATCCCGGCAAGGAAACAGGGAGCTCAGTGAATAAGCGGCCAAAGGAAAGCCTGACTGAAAGAAGAAGGCATGTTCACTGGTACGTGAAACCATAACAAAAGGGCTACCTGGAGGGTAAGCTGGGCAGATGACCAGTAACTTGTGCCAGGAAGAAAGCCCTCCAAAGCCTCCACTCTCCTAACTCCTTCATCCTGGTGGGGAAGTAGTCCCCATCAATCCAGTGTGTGGGCCCCAAAGACCCCTGCCCCCAGTTACAGTGCGGGGCTGTCCGAGAGTCCTCCAATGAAGTGCTGAAGGGGATCTAAACATGCCATCCCAAAACAATCTACCTTAACATAAGGAGTATTTTGAACAGAAGGTAATTAAGAAGCAGCAATCACAGAAGGAGCTCTGTGCCCTCCCCTATTCTACCGAAAAGCTGATCAACATTTCCCGTTGTGAAGGCGTTCTCGCTCCTGTCTCCCATACCAGGAGAACCATCCTCCTGACTGGAGACACAAAGACAGCGCCAAGATGAGTCTGCCCAAATCTTACTAAACTAATCCTTATTGGGGTGCCTGGGTGGCTCAGTTGGTTGAGCATATGACTTTGACTCAGGTCATGATCTCACCATTCGTGGGTTCGAGCCCCACATCAGGCTTTGCACTGACAGCACAGAGCCTTCTTCGGACCCTCTATCTTCCCCTCTCTCTCTGCCTCTCCTCCACTCATGCTAGCTTTCTCTTAAAAATAAACATTAAAAATTTTTTAAATAAAAATAACAAATAAAAATAAAAGAATACTTATCTTCCATTGTATTTAATCTTATATTTACCTTCCCTCAATTTACTGCCCCCAATAGTCCTTTTCCTTTGTCTTGTTTCTTCTCTTCAAATGTATTATCCTTGTTAAAATGGCATTTAAGCCCCCAGCTCTTTAATGTCTCTCTGCGTCTTTATTTCTTTTCTGTGATGATCTCAGCACACATAAAAGTTAAAATAAAATGTGGGGGCATCTGAGTGGCTCAGTCAGTTAAGTATCTGACTCTTGATTTTGGCTCCGGTCATGCTCTCATGGTTTGTGGGTTCGAGCCCCATGTCGAGGCTCTATGCTGACAGTGCGGAGCCTGCTTCAGATTCTCTCTCTCCCTCTGCTCTGCATATGCTCTGGCTCTCAAAATAAATACACTTTAAACATTTTTATAAATCAATAAAAATAAAAAATAAAATGTGTATGCCTTTTCTCCTGTAATTTCTCTTTTATCAGTTTAATTTACAGGCCCCATTACCTAACTTAAAAAAAATAGAGGAATGCATTTTTTCTCTCCCCTAAAATTGGAAGTCTTTTATTCTGCAAACTGAGAAAATTTAAAAGCAGATACCCTGTGGAAGGCAACATATTGACTTAAAGATTATACTTTTGAACTGTAAATTCATACAACTAATTTATTGGTGAAATACCAGCACATAGCCTGGCATTGAAAAAAAAAATACATATATATATATTCATTTGTAAATTAACAAATAAATAACTGATACCAAAATATTGTCTGGGTCTTCTAGTGTGTGAAAGAGAGTAAGCGCTCAATAAATGTGGAAATCTGGATGCTCATGTTATGGAAAGGGCCTCTCGTGAAAGCAGAGATCAGATAAGTTTCACAGTTTTGCTGAACCAGTTCAGTTACAACTGCTCTTGGCTGTTTATGTAAGACTTAACTTCTCTGCTTTCCAACTGTGTAGGAAAAGAAAAGAGAGTGCTGAGAAGGAATGGTACACTCGATTGGTGTTATATAAAAGTAATGAAAATGTATGCGTGTCCAAAGGTTTTTGGAGCTAATGAGTAAAGGGATAGTTCTAATCGACTGCATAGCTTGAGAGCCTTGCCATATTGTAGGGCTCAGTAACTGCCTGGCAAGTTACCTGAACTGAACTGAATATGTACATGGAACTGAATTATTTTTTTTAAGTTTACTCACCTATTTATGAGAGGGAGGCAGCACGAGTAGGGGAAGCACAGAGAGAAAGGGAGAGAGAGAATCCCAAACAGGCTCCACAACTGCCAGGGGAGAGCCCGATGATGTGGGGCTCAAACTCTCAAACCTTGAGAACATGACCTGAGCCGAAACCAAGAGTCAGACACTCAGCCAACTGAGCCACCAGGCGTCCCTGTACTTGGAACTGAATTTAAAAGAGGATTCAGGCTGGTCTTGTCCACCTCTTTGGTTAGAACAGTATTTTGGCTCAGTTGAAGAGTTTGCTTTGGCCTGAGCTGAGAAGAAGTTGAGAAGCACTTGCCTTGTTATGACCTGAGCCTCACCCTCCTCTTCAAATCCACTTCCTTTCTTTTCTTTCTTCTTTGTTTCCTCCCTGTTCCTTTTCTCTCTTATTCTTTTGAAGCAATAATATTTCATCCATGATTGTTCTGTTTGCATGCACAACATCTATATTAAAGACAAGAAGCATTCATTCACTCACAATTGAACGTTCCTCAAAAGAACTGCCTTGGGTTAGGGTTCTGTTCTCCTGGACACTCTGAAGTTCCTCATTTCCCTTTCATCAGAGAAACATTTCCCCAGATTTCATTCTGGTCTTGAGAGTTGCTAGACTTGCATATAAATTATTTAAAATCAATTAGAAATCAGGCCATCTAAAACAGCAGTGTTTCCCTGATGTCTTAATATGGTAACACCTCAGCTGCATCAAATCTTGTTGGATGGATAAAAATAATGAACAAGTAAATGATTGATGAAAAGAAGGAAATAAAAAAAGAAGAAAACAATGGGTTTTTTTCTGGCTCTGCCTCAAGTAAAATTGTCCTTATTAATAAAACTTAAATGTAGTGGAAACTCACTCCAAAACATTTTGATTTTTTAGATATTTTCCCCCACCCTAACATGAGTCCATTGGACACAAATTAATCTATGCTTGACTAGTCAGAGTTCTATTTCTCTGTGCTACAATGTAGAAATTACTTGGGGATTATTGGAGCACTTTATCATCCACATTCAGGCATTGAGTCTGGGCATCAGCTAGACATAGTAAACTCTATCTCCTCCTTCTGTTAGCAATTACAGCCGCCACGACCAGCTCCCTAATGGAACAGGTTGCTTCTAATCTCCAGCTGGCTAAGCAACCAGTCACTCAAGCAGGTTAAAATTGTGTCCAATAGAAGAGTAAATCGATTCCCAGTGAAGAGTCATGAAACTCTATCATAAGAAAAGTACACGAGCTTAAGTTTGCTGATTTGAGGCCATCTGTTTTAGTTGCTCAGTATTTGATTTCGCTTCAGAGGTTTTTTGTTTTGTTTTGTTTTCTTTGCGGTTTTTGTTGTGGGAGTGGCAAAGTTTTTGTCTTGATTCTGGGTCATCTACTTTGTTTCAGCTAGGTGAGGCTGCCTAAGGGGCCCCTGACTCCTTTTCTATCCTGAGGGCTAATTCCAACTTCTCTGTCTTTCAAGGAGGCCCGTTTGCTTAGAGTAAGAATTAGACGATCAGAAGATCAGACTACAAGATACCTGGGCTACGATTTAGAAATCCTGGCTTCAAATATGAAATCACCAAATTCTAGCATCCAGAACATAGTATATATTCATAAAATGTTAAAATTCTTAAAAATAATAATAAAAAATGTTTTTAAATGTTCAAATTTACTCTCCTTGAAACTATTCTTGGAACTTACATGACACTGTGACCTATAACTTAACGTTTCTTTTTCTCCCTCCTGAGTTAAAAATAAAACAGCTTCAAACACACATACAAATACACACGTATAAAAATCAATCCTGCATAATTGAGGTCCCACTAAATTTGAATTCATGAAACTGGGACACGACTGAAATTTATTTCTGGAAGTTTCCTTACTAGGGTAAACAAAGTCACAAGAAGAATATTCAAGACTGGAAAGTAAACAATGTTTGAAAGAACACACTTTAGAAGCATCAACTTACTGTGCACATAATTGCTAAGCTAACTGCAAATCATGATCAGTTCTTGTCCCACAGCTGGCCCTCCCAAAGCACCCACCTGGAAATATCTGCTCCTGATCTGAGCTACCATCTGTATTAGGAGTATCAAAAGTGCATTTCTTTGGAAACATTCCCTAAATTGGACATTTCTTCTCCCTAGTTAGTCTCAATAAACAAGGTTTGGCAGAGCAGCCTAGAGAAAGGAATTGAACCAGAGCAATGCCGGATCTACATTTATTCATTTTTTTCCCTTTCATTTTACAAAAGGAGAGGGGTTCTAATCTTTTGATTTGCTTAATGTATCTTGACAGCATGTACTCCTCACTGCTCTTACAAGGATGCTGAGTCCCAGGACGGTCATCCATTCAAGCCATTAGTCCTTTCCCCCTGCTCCTTCTAAGCATAGCATCCTCCACAGGTAATTATCCTTCTATAGATAAGGCAGGTTATATTTTAAGAATTTCTTACGTAGTTCAATCGACATAATGGGTATACTGCTGGGGAGATGCATTTTAAAGTATTATTACCAGAAAAGAATTTCCCAGATCCCTAAGTTATAAGGATAGAGACAGCAATTTAGAAAGAGTAGAGCAGAAAGTCTTTATATGTGCATTTCATAAAATGGATTGTACTTCATGAATTTCAATGTGGCAGGATATTCACTCTGCTGTCCTGCCATTACCAAACAAGATGCTTGTTGTAAAAAAGAAATATGCATGACTGTTGGGGATGTTGTGTTATTAATGACTGTGTTCTGCACTCTGTAAAATACTTCATTGGAATGTTGTCACCTGCACGGAAAGATATGCACAAACTTTCTTACCTAAATTATCTTGCTGAAGACATTCAGAATATGCTAACTCCACAAATCCCCAAATAAAAAGCCAGTTTAACAAGCCCCCATGTCTTTAAATTTAACGTAGGAATAAAATTCAAGAATCTTGACATCTATGGATGATTCTTCTCCAGTGAGTTCCAAGATATTTCTCTTTATTAATTGCTCCATCCAGTTAGTTTTAATAAGCAGAATGGTGTAAAAAGCTTTTTTTTATTTTTTTTTTATTTTGCAACTAGGCAATTTGCTTATGAGGCATTGTTGGTAGTAAAAGAGGTATGGTGCTAATCACTCTGAGGATAACGTGTAGGACCTCCACAGAAGGGGCCAGGATTTCCTCTGCTGGGCACAAGAAAGGGGAATGTGCATTTGTGTAAAGAACATACAGGTCTTTCTTCTAACACTAACCACACCTTCTCTTGAGCTCTTGATTCTACCGTTTTCCACCTCTTTCAGGACTGTGTTCATTTTAATATGTTAATCTCTCCTTTTTCCACTGACTCCTTCTTCTGGATGTATAATTCTACTCAAGTCTACCTCTGCTTGAAAATGTTTCTCTTACTCTTGAATGCTGACAAAAACTGAGGACTGATGGATGTGGGGGGGAGGAGGGAGATGGGCATGGAGGAGGACACTTGTGGGGATGAGCACTGAGTGTTATGTGGAAACCAGTTTGACAATAAACTATTTGTAAAAAAAAAAAAAAGAAAATGTTTCTCTTGTTCCCGATGCTGGTCAAATTGCTCTGTTTAGCCTACATGTGCACCCCTTACTTTTATAACCCGCCCTTGTTTCTTAATGCCCAGAGACCTGCCTTCACCTCTACCTCTCATTGGAAATTACACTATGCAAAAACACAAATGGCTCTGTGATCCCAAACGTAATGGCAATGTCCAACTCCCTGTGAAGCATTGAAATCTTGGTGTTTCCCTCATTGTGACTACTTCCTTTCCCGGCAGTCGTGGAGGCAATCTGTGCTCACGGGCCCCAGGGTGCGCACAAGCCTGGATTAAATCAGTCTTTCAGAATCCACCTATTCTCATGGCTCCCATGAATCTTTCCATCTGTGTGGCCATCCAGACTTCTGAACTTTTCCCAAGAGCCCATGTAGTGTTCCCAGCTGCTTGTCAGAAAGTTCCACTTGCTTGTCCCTCCAGGACCTCAGACTGCCCATATCTAAAGCTGGATTTGTGAGCTGTCCTCCAGAGCAGGTCTCATTTCCAATTTCCCTCTCTCTTTCTCTTGAATGTACCTCAAAGACTAGATGAGACATGGTTTGATCTCATCTATTTTGTCCCTTCATCCGTCTAGTCACCAACTCCTGCCACTTTGTGCCTTTGTGAGGCGCTTCTCAAGTCCTCTGTTCATCCTGCGGTCACTGACAGCAGCGGTATGTACCGTGCTGATTTGGATACGCCAGAATTCAATACATGTCCCTACATGGTTCCAGGTAAGAGTTGATGAAGAGAAGAATATGGCAGCCATGAGAATGATTTCCAAATATCTAATATATTCACATTTCCAAATGTAGGGAATGAATTAACTGACCCCAACTGCTGCACTCTGATATCCATCACCACATAGACACCTGGCCACAACTTCCATGAACCGCCCAGCCAATGACTAAGTATGGCAGGAAGACTGAGATGAGCTCATACCGAGGAGGTAGGACATTCCTCAGATGGGCAACTCTGGCGTGAGGCTCCTCAGTAGCCTTGGAAAACTCTCTTAGAGCTGCAACGATCCACCCAACTTTCCTTTCTTCTCTCTTCTCTCTCCCCTTCACCCAGGATGACACCTACTCTGTGGTCTGATGGCTCCTTCAGCCTCCCTACTATCTTGATTCTCTCTCCATTTTCCTTCACAGAACTTCCCCTTAAAACGTGTCTTGCATAGCGAGTCCCATTTAGCTCCTGCTTTCCCAAGGACCTAGAGCAACATAAAGAATTTATACAAGTTTTGAAACATAGAGTGAATTAGCAGCCATTACTCTCTGAAGGTCATCACGGTTAGAAGTGACCATGTTGTGACAGACAGATGCAGAGGGGCAGGTGCATTCCAGGTTGTCCTTGCTCTCCCGCACTTGACATTTAGCTCTCCTTCCCAAATGCTGGCCCTGATGACTAACAGTAGCCCAGGCGCACTACCAGGTGCTTGGCTGCAGACCTACGAAAACAGGAGCTACACAGAGGTGACAGCTTTCCATATGCTTTTCTACCACCTCTCCTTTGTGGTGCCACCCTGGAAGCAAGACATGGCTACCCTCCAGGTTCCCCAAGAAGCTCCAGTTTTTCCACTCATGCCAGTGCTTCAGGAGGCCCAGTTAGTGACTCTTCTCTGACTTTCTACTTTCCCTCCCAGCACCTTACCTCCATAGCTTCTCTCACAACAGTGCGAGGTCTATTCCTACAGTGAAGCTTTAATCCACGGTGGGTCTGCCTCCCTGATTGGACTCTACCTGACTCACCAGCCCTACAAGTGCCTTTATCATCAACACCCAAGCCACTGAAATAATGGACCAACTCTCTCATCTTGACCATCTCAGCTAGACTAGTCTTTATCACTACACTCAAAGGATGAAGGGGAGCTCTCCATTGCCTGCACAATAAAATCTGAGGCATGAACAGGATCCTCCAGAAGCTAACTTTCCTGGCTTATGTTCCTCATTCTCCCTACATGAATCTTTCTCTGTCAAATTAGTCTACACACTTTCCCCTGATATCCCTTGTTCTTACCCACTCTACCTATTCCTTGACTCCATGTATCATCTTTCTCTTTCCCTGATCCACTTCTGATACATTTATTCAAATCTAATACATTCTAGAGAAGTCAGTTCAAACCCCACCACCTCAGCAAAGACTTTTCTATCTCAGCTGGAAGTGATTGCTATTTTTACAGAGCAACTTCCTAAAGCAATTAGGTCTTCTCTTGACATTTCTCTTCTATCCTGTGTACCAGAATGCGGATTCTGAAAACTCTTTCTCTATTTGACATAAAATGACATGAAACTGTAATATGAATTTCATTTTTAATGGACCTTAGTAAAAAGGAAACAGGCATCATATGCTGTTGAAATTTATATGCAAACCGAAGAATGTATATTACTTACATGAAGTTTTATAACCCCATCTTATAAAATTAATTGGACTCCGGTTCCTCTTGTTCAGTGCTGAGGATTTCAGCTGACACAGCCATTGAAGTCAGCAGGACTAGGGCCAAGGATTAGAGTGGTGTGGTCAGAGTGATGGGCCGGGTGTGGGAAGATATCCTGCTGATCAGAAGACTGCTTACATGTGGCAGGATGGAGAGAATAAGTAAATACATTAAGGATGATGGAAGAGGGAAGACTGGAATAAGCCCATGATGATTAGATGGAATTGGAAGTATCAGTGTGAATTCACATATTTATAAGTATGGGTGCAGATGCCTCTGTGTGTGTGTGTGTGTGTGTGTGTGTGTGTGTATGTGTGCGTGTGTGTGTGTGAGAGAGAGAGAGAGAGAGAGAGAGGAAGAGAGATGAAGTTTTGAGTGTGGTATATTTATCAGAGATCAAACATGTGGAAGGAAAGAGATTGAGCAGAATGGGATTCTGAACTGCGGTGCGGGCCCAAGTCACTCTGGAGCACTCGTGGCCTGTCACAGTTCCTCACTGCACCAAAATGACCAGGCTTTATACTCTTTCATACCCCTCCCTTGATCAGTTGCTAGGTGTGGGCTGGCTGCCCCCAGAAAGGTGAGACCTTAGGCAAGAAAGTTCTCCACAACAAGTTTTTCCCTGAAGCAGAACCTGAGTGGTACATTTTTGTGTCCATCACAATGCACGTGTGTGCTTGCATGCACATGTGCGTGTGTGAGTGTGTGCATGCACATGTACAGTAAAACTTTGAATTGTGAGTAACTTGTTTTGCGAGTGTTCTGCAAGACGAGCAAGCATTTCTGATAAGTTTTAACTTGATCAACGAGTGATGTCTTGCAGCACAAGTAGTATGCGACACCAATGTCACATGATCACAGCTGAGCCAATAGTTCTTCTCTCTCTCTCTCTCATGCTGCAGGATTGTGAGTGATCATCAATGCAATGTCACATTTCCACAAAGTCCTCAAAAGGAGGTAAAAGCAAGTGTCATTGGATAGGTTCCTTGTTAAAATTGCACAAAAAGAAAGATTCCATTGAGTCAATCGATAGCAGTGATGCCATTAGCGATAGTCAAAGTTGTCCTACACAATAACCCTCCTCTCTCTTGTCTCCCTCACACCAGCCACGAAGGTTTTCAAAGGTAAGTGCAGGTTAACTTGCTTCTTTTCCTTTATATTTTGCATTTTCTTAATTATTTTGTACTATATTACAGTATTGCAATCATTTTTATATGAATATTTTTGGGTTGTGGAACGAATCATCTGAGTTTCCATTATTTCTTATGGGGAAATTCGCTTTGATACAAAGTGCTTTGAATTACAGGCGTGTTTCCAGAACGAAGTATGCTCACATGCTAAGGTTTTACTGTATATGTCTTCTATGTGTGTCTGAGAAGGCCCAGAAGCAATGAAACCCCAGTAGATTGATCATATCTAGTACCCAGATTACGGTCACTAAATACCATTCTTTGCTCATAGGCTCCTCAGAAAATGGCTAATTCCAGAGCTAATGTAAAGGTACAAGATGCACCTGGGACAGTTTGTACCATAAAGCCAAGACTGAATCCAAGAATGATGAGAACCTGTCAACAGAATATAGGCACCATCTTGAAGAGGCTTAATCTGGCCAAGTATGCAGTAATTCAGCAACAAAATAAATAATGACAGCAACAAGTTATAAACCACTGAATGAAATAGGGATCCATGGGTCCATACTAGTATAAAGAAATTGAGGGAAGGGGAAGGATTTGCCTTAAAGTCAAATGATAACTAACGATTATTATAAAGGATTGATGGATTTAAAGAATCACCATTTGGCAATCATAACAGGAACAATCAAGGCAAGAGTCAGCAATGAATGCTAAAAGTAGCAAATGAAACATCATGGAGGAACTAGGTATTGAAGTAGTCTCAAAAATATCTCCCCACAGTCAACTATACTTCAGTTAAAAAAAAGTATTTCCCTGGGACGCCTGGGTAGCTCAGTCGGTTAAGCGTCCGACTTCGACTCAGGTCAGGATCTCGCGGTTTGTGGGTTTAAGCCCAGCATTGGGCTCTGTGCTGACAGCTCAAATCCTGGAGCCTGCTTCAGATTCTGTGTCTCCCTCTCTCTCTGCCCCTCCACCACTCATAATCTCTCTCTCTCTCAAAAATAAATGAAACATTAAAAGTTTAAAAAAATTAAAAAGTACCTCCCCATAAAATGATTTTTTTTAATATTTTTATTTATTTCTAGGAGAGAGAGACAGCGTGAGCAGGGGAGGGTCAGAGAGAGAGGGAGATACAGACTCTGAAATAGGCTCCAGGCTCTGAGCTGGCAGTCAGCACAGAGCCCGACGCGGGGCTCGAACCCACGAACCACGAGATCATGACCTAAGTGAAAGTCGGATGCTTAACCGACTAAGCCACCCAGGCGCCCCCCCATAAAATGAGTATTAAGTAAGGTATAAAATATTTATCTTTACAGTGGTCAGACACTATCTTACTATGTGATAGAAGAATGGGGTATTTCTTTATCATCTCTAGTAATGGGGCTAATCAACATCATGTGCCTCTTGACCTGATGCATGGAGAACACAGCATCACTTCTGCAGTATTCCTGCCACAAAGTGCATAAACATGAAGAAGTATCAGACGAACCCAAAATGAAGGACAGAGTAACTAGCCTGTACTCTGAAAAAAAATCCCATCATAGTCTCAAAATACAAGGAAAGATAGAGGAAGTCAGTGGTGCATTAGCGCCGGCTGGTATTGGCTCAGACCCGCTTGAGAAAATCAATTGTGGGCATCTCTTCCTAACTGTACACTTCAGTGACAGTGACATCAAGTTGGTAACTTGAAATTGGCCAGAATGGGAATATTGACACCATAAAAACCGGCAGCCACTACAAATCAGGACTTCTTTTTCTCCCAGTGAGCAGATGTAGCAGCACAGCCCTGGAACGTGCCTGATTTAAAGGAGACAAAGATGTGACCACGAAACACAACACATGACCCTGGGTTTGATCCCAACTGTAAAGGACACGATTGGGACTCTCGGAGAAACCTGAACGAGCTTTGGGAGTTAGCTGGTAGTATTGTAGCTAATTTAGTTCCTGATTTTGATGACTATACTGTGGTTTATAGTATAACCTTGGTTTTAGGACATATACATTGAAGTATGAAGGAACAATGAAGCATCACGTCTGCTTGTCCTCAAAGGTTCGTGAAAAGCCTCTGACGCAAAATAAATGGAAAGAGAGAGAATAACAGGGCAAGTGTAGTAAAATGTTAATACCATGTCAGGGCATTAGGGATTAGGGAATGGCATAAAGGCTGTATGGGAGTTTTTGTACTATTCTTGCCGCTTTTCTGTAAATTTGAAATTATTTCCAAAAAATTTCTTAATGACTTGGATTTTAATCAAGTGTTGTTAAGTCAGTCTCTGGTTCCCCTCCTTTTCATTTTGGGTCGGCTGATGGCTCAACCCCTTTCACAGTCAGCAAAGTTAGGGAAACACTAAAGAGGAAAACGGAGTTTAGTAAGCCTTCACTGACGATGCTGTGTAACTAAATACAATCTCTATGAGGCTGTGTCCCTTCGTCCTGGGCCTGCGGAGAAGTGGTAAAGCTTCTGTTTCATTTATCTCCTCAGAAACTCAAAGATTTGTGGAAGACTCTTACTGTACTGCCATTATAAACCATAAGAATAAGGGGCACCTTGGGAGGCTCAGTCAAGCCTCCAACTCGTGATTTTGGCTCACAGTTTGTGAGTTCGAGCCCTGCATCAGGCTGTGTGCTGACAGCACAGATCCTGTTTGGGATTCTCTCTCCCCCCTCTCTCTGCCCCTACCCTGTTCATGCTCTTTCTCTCGAAATAAATAAATAAACTTAATTTTAAAAACTAAAGAAAATAAGCAATAAGAATGAGAAGGTGGTTAAAAAGAGAAGCTTTTTAGGGGCGCCTGGGTGGCTTAGTCGGTTAAGCGTCCAACTTTCGCTTAGGTCATGATCTCGCGGTCCGTGGGTTCGAGCCCCGCGTCGGGCTCTGTGCTGACTGCCAGCTCAGAGCCTGGAGCCTGTTTCAGAGTCTGTATCTCCCTCTCTCTCTGACCCTCCCCTGCTCACGCTGTCTCTCTC
Source organism: Crocuta crocuta (assembly GCF_008692635.1). Taxonomy (NCBI): domain Eukaryota; kingdom Metazoa; phylum Chordata; class Mammalia; order Carnivora; family Hyaenidae; genus Crocuta; species Crocuta crocuta. The sequence continues at coordinate 713,931 of NW_027532617.1, read as the reverse complement.
TCTCTCCTAGAAATAAATAAAACATTAAAAAAAATTTTTTTTAAAAAAGAGAAGCTTTTTAATAAAGGGAAATGCTTTTGTCTGTTTTGTTATGAGCAGAATAGGTATTCAAATATTGGCAGTATCATGTTCTGAGCCTTCACTACTAGGTATTACCTGTTGTTTCTTAAAAAGCTAAGAATTTATTAGTGTAAAAAATTAAGCATTGACTCTCTCGTAAATTCATATTAATTCAACATAAAAATAATGAAAAATCACATGGAGGGCAGTGGTTTTTATTTCAAAATCACCCCCCTTTTATCCTTTCTTCCTCCCTTTCTCCGGCGGCACCCAACACGGTGTGAGGTGTAGTCTTCTCGGGCAGGTTCAAGGCTCCCTGAGGTGGGGATCACTGTTTACACTTCCTTTGTTCCCCCAACACCTGCCGGCAGTACCAGGCTCTGCCATGGGTGAGTGGGCTGCTTGACGAGACAACGAATGTACCACTAACGCTGATAAAGACAGCGAGTCCTTTTCAGACAATCATCTGAATTGTCACCATCATTGATCTGAGAGTCAGGATGGAACTAAGAGCCTAACAAAGAGCCTCCATTGCTTCAGTGGAAACAAAGGTCTTCACCTCTTCCGCTGGCACAAAGCAATTTATAATAGAAGGTGGGATGCAAGGACTGGCTGTGAATTCATTCAGCAACGGCTTTCTCTTGGCTCTTCAGATTTGCCAAATGCTCTCAATTTGACATTTTAATGTTTCTCTTTAGGGAAGATTAATAATGCCAATCAAGCGTTTCTATGCCTATTCACCTGTTGTCAATTAAGTTCCATCTCTGTCGTAAGTTCTAAGAGCAGCGAAGATTCAGAAAGCTCGGAGTTGGTGATGTGAGTAACTAACAGGGCCTGCTGCTTGGAAGAATACCACCAGTCACCTACGGGGACAGGGCGGGGCCTGGGGGACTTGGATGGGTGCTCTCTGATTCCAGCAGTGCCTTTTCCTAGCTCCCCAAATATGGACAATGAGAGCAACTTGGGCTTGACTATCCAGAGAAGGATTTCTAGCAAAAACAAATAAACTCCACTAACATAGTATGTGAACTATTCCAAACTCATAAATACATACATTGAATCAACTTTTTTTTTTCAATCAATAAAATGCTGTCCTCTGCATTTTGGCAACTCCCTACAGACATTGTAACAGACCTGCTTTTGCAAATAGATGGGCCTTTGTGGAAATGTTGCTCAGGGAGCAGGAAGAAACCTTTGGCTCTCTCTTAGCCACTTCCTCCTCCCCACCAAAATATTGTATGGAAATTGACAAACAATTAAAATTCTTACTTGCTGTATAATTCATGCAGTGAAATCAGCAATTAAACATCTTAAATTATTTTAATTGTATTAAATAAATACAACAATCCAAGTAACCCAGGCATATTGGATTTTATCTTCTAAAATACCATTATTTAGTAGTCTCAAAACTTCCCCTATTTCCCAAAAAAATTATACATATTAACTAGTAACTTTTGGTAAATACAGTAGTACAGTAAATTATTGCTTTATGTAAACAAAAAAGGCAGAAACTGGAGTATAACCCTTTCAGTGCACCCTAGAGATTTAACTTTAAATGTTTAATCAGATGTTTTACACATATTCTAAATGTGTCTAGTTTTTAAAATATTCCTGTATTAAAATTCTTCCTCTCTGCCACCTTTTTGTAGCCGGTTGTGTTTAGTAGCCATTTAAAGCAACTTTTAATTACATACTGCCAATCAAAGTCTTGGCACCGCGGGCTGTGTTTTAGTCTCAGGGAAGACACCAGTCCCTAATTACCCTTGCATTGTTTCTAATTCCACTTCGAAAGTATATCCTCATCTGGAGTGACAAGATGTAAAAAAAAAAATCTTACATTTCACATTTGGCAATTACAATCTAAACCGCACAGGACACAATGGTAATCAGACTATATTGTTTCAATCCTACACGTAACAGTAGTGGGAGATGGGGCTCCTAATGGAAAGAATTAATCATGGGCTTTTTTGATATTCATGGAAGGGGTAGATGTTCTTGCTTCACAGTGACATCCTTTTGAGGGAGCCCAGCTTCTGGCTGTGAAACCCATTCCCCTGTGATTTCTTCCTAACAAGCCAGAGAGCTGCTTTAATCTTTAAACATGAAGCATCATGCTTACAGTATCAAAGGTAGACAAGTTCTCCCACTGAGGTTCAAAAGCAGATAATAAGAAGAACCTGGTTGCTAATGTCAGGCTGATGTCAGCTCCGAAATCACTTTTCACTTGATTGAGCCATTTTGTCCTCAGAATCACTCTATTCTGTNGTGCTTCTTGTCAGAAGTTAGAGCCCCTGCGCCCATAGACGTGTTATTTCATGTCTAAACTCACGTAGCCTGGGGATAGGTGAGCAGATCTTCTCCACGCAGCCCCAGACTCACTCTTCCGGCCGCCTCCCAGGCGCTGACACCCCCCCAACCTGATGAGGAGACTATGTCCACTCCCACCAGGCAGACCCCCCAGGATGCCAGACTTTCCTTTTTGCCTGAAAGACCCACCAAGATGCTGGATTTCACAAAGACTTTCATGGTTTGCTTGTACAATTTGAGAAGCCATCCTGTAAAAAGCTCCTACTAAAAACGAAGGTAAGTGAATCAGAAAACAAAGCTCAAAATGAAGTTCCATAGAGACTCTTACATACAGAGAACAAACTGAGGGTTGATGGAGGCAGGTGGGTGGGGAATGGGCTAATGGGGGATGGGCATGAAGGAGGACACTTGTTGGGATGAGCACTGGGTGTGGTATGTAAGTGTTGTTTTGGGTTCTATTCCTGAAACCAATATTGCACTCTACGTTAACTAAAATTTAAATTAAAATTTGAAAAGAAAAAAAAAGAATAAAACCTTGAAAAATTGGGGGAAAAAAATGAAGATAAAAGAGAGTCAAGTAAATAGATGCCACCCCAGACCATTGGCATCCAATACTTTTTGACAGACACAACAGCAGACAGAAAGATTGTACAGCCTGCAGTGTGGGCACCATCAAACTTCCCAAGTTCTTCCCCCAAACTTCTCAAGTCAGTCTCAGACTTACCATAATTTCTTTAGCAATTAAGCAAGCAATTAGTCCGGACTGTCTTTTGGAGCCCAGTTTTGGACCGCAGTTGCATTCCTGGCACAACTGAGGACCCTCCTCTCTGCCCCTCATATCATTTTACCTCTCCATCTGCAGTAGTTTCCTAAGGCTCTTATACCAAATTACCACAAATAAGTGGTTTACAACAGCAGAAATTCATGCACTCAGAGTTCTGGAGGCTAGATGTCCAAAATCAAGGTGTCGGTGGGGCCGTGCTCCCCACAAAGGTTCAGTAAAATGTGCTCCTCGCCTCTCCAGCTTCCGGTGGCTGCTGGGATTCTTTGACTTGTGTCTGCATCACTGTAAGCCCTGACTCTATGGCCACGTTCCCGTCTCTTATTTGTGTCAAATCCCCCTCTTATAAGGACCCAAATTGCATTTAGTGCCCACCCAGATAATTCTGGATCTCCCCATCTCAGGATTCTTAATCTAATCCCACCTACAATTTTTAATTAGAAAAAATTTTTTTGCCATATAAGTAACATTCATAAAGTCCACTATTGAGACAATAATATCTTTTGGTGGAGGTAAGGGGGCATTACTCAGCCTACCACACTGTTACTGGTTGCTAACACATGGCTTTTCTGTCACTTGAGGGCAGGAATTGGCCAAGAGAAGAAAGCTAGGTAGTATATCCCAGCTTGGGACACCTCACAGAGCATCCCAGGCTCCATGGCCCTTTCTGATTTAAACTATCCAAGACACTCAGTTTCAAGTCAGGTTGAGAGCCTCCAAATAATAGAAATAAATTATAGAAAGTTTTTCAAGTTACCATAAAATAAATTCTCCTTAGGTGGATCCACAAAGAGATACTTAAACTGGCCTGTGTTTGATTCAAACAAACATACCATGTAAACTGAAAAGGTCCCAGGCAGTGTCCACATTGGAAGATTCTAGGGAAACCCTACCATCTCATTATCTTGCAGGTAATGAAAGCAAATCCGTAATCATATAGGGATTCAACAGCCTTTCAAGGGGCTGGACCAGAGGCTGGCGGCCTTTTAATGCTTAGATTTGGCCCATAAGTCTTAGATGGTCTCTAGCATGACCTTAACCTAAAATCCACTCTGACCTAACTCACCCAGCTTGCTGGCCTGTGCCAACCAAATGTACTGAGTAATTATGCAGTATTGGACTTTGATTCGGTTGGGTACACCCATGTGGCTTATTTAATCAAGAGCGGTAATGCAGCAAGGCAACTTGGAAAAGAAGAAACACCAGAGCTCGGCTCAAGTGCTGGTTTTAATGGACAATGCATAAGTAATGAGAAAGGCAGTACATGAAAAATAAAAGCAAGGAGCCAAAAAACCTTGCTGGTGAGACTTTGAGAACTTTTCTTACAGATGTCAAAGCCTGTTTGTTTTTCTTGCAGCCCAGCTCCACCATGAGCGGCTCGGCAGTAAAATCTACTCTGTACTAACTCCAAGTACATTCATATTGCAAAATGGCCAATAATAATGACGTCCCTGAGCTGCTAATTGATTGTGAAATGCTTTAAGAGCTTTGTGACAGCAGGAAGGTACAATTAGTTATTATTAGATCATGCAATTCATTAACTTAAAGGGCAAACAAAACTTCAATGGCAAGTGTTTCTACGTATCTCCTGCAAGAAAATAGACTTGTCAGGCCACTGTTGTCTGCTATTAGCAATGTCACTCCTCCCCAGAATGGAATTTGCATATTTTGTCACAATACGAGGTTTTCTTATAAATATTTTGGGGAGTAGAGATAAAAGTGTGTTAATTTAGATGGGATGCTTTATCTAAAGTATAATTTGGTCATCATATCTAATACCCAGCATTCAGATGTGAATGCTTTTTAATTGCATTAAATATCTGATAGTTGAAAGCAAAAAAAGGAAATCATGAGTTTGAGACTGGTAAGAAGCCCATTAAAGAAACTCCACATCTGTAAAGAAAAAAGGTTTGAAGTCACAAGGTTACTTTAAAGAGAAATATTTAAGTGGCACTTACATAGTAAATTTCCTGTATGAATAAATATTGATGTTATCCCATTTTCTGTTCCCTAAAACATCTTTCCAATGAAAGGTACAATATTTTACTCTGAGAACGACCAGCCCACAGCTGTAGGCTAGCTACCATCCTAATAGGCTCACTAACAATTAGGGACCCACAAATTTAAAAGGGTTCTCAAGAAACAAACCTAGAAATGTAAGCTTTTGGTCTGTGGTTCATTATCCCACCAATTAGACAGAAAGTTTGCTGAACACGTTAGCATTACATCTAGTGGAAAATCATCTGGATTCTTTGATTGCCAGTGACAGGCGCCCAACTCCACCATCCAAAGCTAGGGAATGTACTGCATTATATAGTCACGGAAGGAGTAAGGTAGAGCTGGCCTTAGGGACACCCATACTCAGGGACTCAAATGCTCTGGAGACTTTACTCTTTGTTTCTGCTCCTTTCTGTATTTTGGCTTCATACACTTTATTGCAGGTGGAATTTCTCCACATGGCAAGCGACATGACACAGGCTGCTCTGGGCTTCCTGGCATCTAGCTTAACGATCCTTAAGGAAGGAGAACTTCTCCGTCCTGGATGTAGTTGAAAACTTCCCAGAAGAGCGCTGGTTGGCTTAGCTTGAGCGACACGACTATGCGTGGACCAGTTTCTGAGAACAGGGGAATGGGATATTATAACGGCTCCAGCCTGAGTCATGTGCTTATAATACTCCCACGATTAGTAGGGCAAGGTCTGCTTAGTTCAGCATAAGTGAACCAGTAAGTAAAAATGAGAGGGGGTAGCATAGCGATAGCCACAGCGTCAGTCGCTAAGGAGACTGTGGTGAGGTGAGTAGGTGAGTACCGCCCACCCCCAGTTTGTGCCAACTGCGTTCCCTGCACACACATACAGTGTCCCCTCCGGGCCCCCATCCCTATTTTGCAGTGGTCTCTGACATCAGACAGAACAGGGTTCAGTCAGGGGAGAAAAACATCTTCCTGGACAACAGCCCCTGCAGAATTCCTATGTTAAAGTCCTAACCCCCCCGTACCTCAGAATGTACCTCCATAGGAAATAGGATCTTTAAGTTAAAATAAGGGTCCTAGGATGGACCCTAATCTAATCCAGCGGGTGTTCTTATAATAGCAGGAGGATTTGGACACAGGCCAAAGAGAAAAGCCTGGAACGGATGCTTCCTTCAAGGCTCTCAGTAGAAACCAACCTTGCTGACACCTTGATCTCAGATCCTGAGCTTCCAGATCCTTGAGAAAATAAACCTCTGCTTTTTTTAAAGTTTTATTTATTTANCCAGAGACAGCCGTGTAGAAAGGCAGGACGGGCCTGGTCCCCTACGGCATTGCTCAGCTGCACAAGCCCTGTGCTGCTTTCCCCTGAACTTTGTGTTATGTGAGAATAAATGAACCCCGTTTACTTGGGTTTTCTGTTATTTCTGGCTGAACACATTCCCTGCTCTGCCTCTACACTAGCCCTCTAGCCCTTCGGCCCTCAGCCGAGGGAACCCTCCCACTGGACTTACCCCAAGCCCCGTGAATATTTTGCTTCCTGGAACAGCCAGAACGAATGGCCACAAACTGGCTTAACACAGCATAAATGTATTCTCTCCCAGTTCAAGAGGCCTGAAGTCCAAAATCAAAGTGTCAGTAGAGTTGATTGATTCTCCATTGATTTTTCAAGAGGCTCTGAAGGAGACACTATTCCCCAGGCACTTCTCCCAACTTCCAGTTACTCGCAGCGGCCCGCGGTGTAGCTGTCTTACTCCAATCTCTGCCTTGTCCACATGCCCTTCTTTCTTGTGTGTGTATCTCTGTCCTTTGTCCTCTTCTTAATAAGAACATCAGTCATTGGATTTAGGGCCCCTCCTTTACATCTGCAAAGATCCTATTTCCAAATAAAGTCACATTCGCAGACACCGGAGGTTATCACTTGAACCTGTTTTCAGGGGACACAATTCAACCCACTTACAGTGATGGACTCCTTCCTATTGCCTCCCTGGGGACCCATAGTATTACACGACCACATACAGCACTCGACTCGTTATTTCAGAAAGAGCCTCAAGCTGGGACTTCGGACCAAGTTCTCGTTTCAGTCACTTCACTAATCATTTCAATGCCCTCGCCAAGTCATTGAGCTCTTCAGTGACTCGGTTTCTTTATCATAACACAGCAATAAAAACACCTGCTCTGTCTACCAGCTTGACGAGAAAAGCCACTGAGATCATGTAGATGACACCGCCTTGAAAACCGTGAAGATTTTCAAGGAGTAAGGCCTTCTGGACTTCCTCTCCTTCTTCAAGAGCATCATCATCATCATTCAGATCTGGCTTTCCAATGTCTAAGGGTGAAAAGGAAAAGGGGAAGGAGGTGGGTAGCTGGAATCAGTAAGAGGAGACATCTTCTGCTTGCAGGGCGGTGTCCCCAAAACAGAGCAGGTCGGGACGAAGGGAGAGAGGGGCTGGACCATGGCTGAGCCTGCAGGAAATGGTCCCAGGATGGAAGGCTGGCCACCAGCCACGAGGCACTGCACAGGCCGTGACTGCAAAGGCAAGCTACGTCCTCCAAACGGAAGCTTCCCTACTGCCCTGGGCCTCACAGCCTTGCTACCATTCTTTAGGGATTCTAAAAACATTCGCTTTTTAAAATGTAAGAAACATATAACAAGTAATTTAATAAAAGCACATGTTGCCCAGATTTAGCACATGTTAATATTTCACCATCTGTAATCCAGATTCTCTTTAAGAGAGAGTTGTTTGAGCGTCCGACTTCAGCTCAGGTCATGATCTCACAGTTCCATGAGTTCGAGCCCCGCATCGGGCTCTGTGCTGACAGCTCAGAGCCTGGAGCCTGCTTCGGATTCTGTGTCTCCCTCTCTCTCTGCACTTCCCCTCCTTGTACTCTGTCTCTCTCTCAAAAATAAAATAAAAACATAAAAAATTTTTAAAAAAGAAACAAAGTATAAAAATGAAACTAAATCCCCCTATATATAAAAATCCCATTTTCCTCCCTCCTTTCCATTATTTTGAAGATTATGTATACCCTTCTTTCATGTGTTGATGTGTTTCTCCAAATATCGATAGCTAGTTTAAAAAATGCTCAGTATCAGGGCACCTGGCTGGCTCAGTATGTGACTCTTGATCTTAGCGTTGTTAGTTTGAGCCTCACACTGGGTGTAGAGATTACTTAAAAATACAAACTTAAAAAAATACTCAGGGTCGTTTCCTACATTGAAAACTTTTCATAAAAAGCATCATTCTGTACATATCTTCTTGGACTTGCTTTTTTTCACTCACCATGATTTTGAGATGTATCCATGTGGCTATGGAGAAATCTAATCTATTCATTTCAACGGCTAAATATTATTGCATTATATGAATAAAGCACAGTTTGTTTTTCCTACTCCCCTGCTGAGGAACAATTAGTCTGTTTCTAATTTTTTATATCATAATCACCGCACCAGTGAACAACCTTTGGCATTTCTGCTCACGCCTGTGTATGAATTTCTCTAGATCTACCCGTTACCCAAATTGCTGGGTTACAGGCAGGTGCATCTTCAACCTCACAGACACGGAATGTTAATGCCATCGGAATGAATCATTTTCCTCAAGAGGGTTTGAACTATAGTGTGTTATTTAAGAAGCCCTTCTCAACATTTAGGGCCCTAGAAATAGTCACATGTTTTTTTTTCCTCCTGTTTACATTTAGGCCTTTAATCCATCTGAAATTTATTTTTGTGCCCGGCATGAAGTCAGGGTCTAATTTTGTGCTTTTCCATCTGAATGGCTGGTTGTCCAGAACCATTCCTGGAAGTGTCCATTCTTTCCTCAGCGATTATACTTTATCCTGAGGTGGAACCATTCCAAAGGAGGCCTGACGTTCACCCTGAGCTCTTTATTCGGCTCCACTTGTCTTCTTGAGCATTCATAGCACATTTTTGGGTTTTTGCTTTAAGTTTATTCATTTCAAGGCACAGAGAGAGAGAGAATGTGCAGGGGAGGGCCAGAGAGAGGGCAAGAGAGAATCCCAAGCAGGCTCCACAGTGCCAGCACAGAGCCCAATGCAGGGCTTGAACCCACGACCTAAAACCAAGAGTCAGACAATTAACCCACTGAGTCCTCCTGGGCTCCCCCTCATAGTGCATTTTTAAATTAATGTAGCTTTATAGCAAGTCTTTTTTAATGTTTATTTATTTTTTGAGAGAGAGAGAGAGAAGGGGGGGGGGCAGAGGATCCGAAGCAGGCTTTTTGCTGACAGCAGAGAGCCCGATATGGGGCTTGAACCCACAAACCATGAGATCATGTCCTGAGCCAAAGTCGGTTGCTCAACTGAGTCAACCAGGTGCCCTGCTTTATAATAAGTAGTAATAGCTACATAGCAAGTTCCCTTTTAAATTCTTCCAAATTCTCTTGACTTTCCTGGGCCGAGTGACTTCTTAATAAAATACTTTAACTCAGTGAGCCTAGAGTGACTGACACCTTAAAAGAATAACAATATTAGATGGAATAAGTTTAACTAAAAACCCATCAGTACTTCTTGTCACTGAGAAAAAAGCAGGCTTAGAGAGTCTCAGGGTGCCTGGGGGGCTCAGTCAGGTAAGCATCCGAGTTTGGCTCAGGTCATGATCTCATGGTTCGTGGGTATAAGTCCCTTGTCAGGTTTTCTGCTGACAGCTCAGAGCCTGGAGCCTGCTTCAGATTCTCTGTCTCCCTTTCTCTGTCCCCTCCCCCACTGTGCTCTCTCTCTGTTTCTCTCTCTCTCTCAAAAATAAATAAACATTTTTTAATAAGATCCTCAGTATAAGAGGCCTTCAGGTAGGGAACGGTGAGGAGGGTCAGGCAAGTGAAGAGCTGGGACAGGGCGACGTGGAGAGCTGGGGGGGAAGCTGACGTCCAGGCTGCCCTGATGGAGGTGCAGCGGGCCTGGGGGTGGACACCCCCGTGGAGAGACAGCCTCTCCACGGAGGCTGGACAGAGGAGAACAGAGGCACCCTCGCTGACAGTCAGCAGCCACACCCCAGTCATGTGAGAGGGGCCTCCACGGACCTTCCAGCCCCGGAATGTAGCTGCAGGAGTGACCCCGAGCAGCACCACGTGGCTCAAGAATCCCCCAGTCAACCCACAGAACTGAGGAAAATAATAAATCATTGTTATTTTATTTTTAAAAAATTTTTTAATGTTTTATTTATTTCTGAGAGAGAGAGAGACAGCGTGAGCGGGGAGGGCCAGAGAGGGAGGGAGATACAGAATCTAAAACAGGCTCCAGGCTCTGAGCTGTCAGCACAGAGCCCGACGCAGGGCTCAAACCCACGAACTGTGAGATCATGACCTGAGCCAAAGTCGGATGCTTAACCAACTGAGCCACCCAGGTGCCCCCAAATCATTGTTATTTAAAAACTCGACGTTTGGGGTGTTTTGTTACCCTCCAGTAGATAACAGAAACAATCAGAGACACAACCATTTAAATACGATGGTTGTACTCCCCCAAGACTGGTAAGAAAGCCCGTTTAGTGGCTGAACCGGACACACTCTGCAGTGTGAAATAGTGGAAAATCCTATCTACTGATCCAGAATGGCCCTCAGTATTGACATGCAAATGAAGACAAGAGTGCTCTCCATCAGAATCAGACAAACTAGAAAAATATTCCATCTACTTGAATTCCTACTCATTGCCCTAGGGCGATCTGCCTTTTAGAAAGAGAAGAAGAAAGAAAGAATCTTTAAAAAAAAAAAAAAAACCTTCAGTTCCAATCACTTTTCAAACTTAGGCAGAATGACTTTCACTGCTTCACTCAAGTTTGTCAAAAAGTAATTTTCTACCTAATTTACTTTCACAGGACGAAGACCTGCTCAGAGGCCGGAGGAAAAATCCTTTTCCAACAAGGGTGAGAACAGAACGAGATTTCCTCCAAGGTTCCCTTCCTTCCGTCTCCTGGGTGCGTGTCAGGGACACAGAGGACCGTCCCCCCCCCCCCCC
>NW_027532617.1:664256-702783 GCF_008692635.1 Crocuta crocuta | reverse complement strand
CCCCCATCACTGGCCTCTTAGCCCTAGAGTCATGGTCAATTGGAAACAAAAATCCCAGTTTTCCTGGGAGCAGTTACACAGCTAAGAGTGTGAGAAAATCCGATGTGGTTTCTTCTTTACACAGGGGTCAAATGGAGGTGGAACAAACTGAAAACCAATTTTGACTCCAGCTTTACTAAGTAATTTACAACAATGCCAACAGAGATAAAAATCTTCCCAGGAAAGGAAGGCAGGCAAGTAAATTACTACGGCTTTCTAAGTGATCTGTAGGGTTTTTGCTTATCTTCTCTTTCTGCCTTCTTTTTAAAACAGCTGCTCCCTTGCTTCATTATTTCCGTATATAAATGAGAACCCTTTTTATTAGTGAATGGCCCTGAAGGGTGACACCATTCCCCAGCCCAGACATCTCTGTGTATGCTGTCCCCACACATACCAGCAACCCCAACCTGTTCCTTTGTGCCCCAGATCCAATTGCTGGCTGCCATGAAACATTAGTGATTTTTAATTATAGAGTCTAATTACAGTGGAAGAAATTATCATGCAGAGAATAATCTGGCGCGTGCACCAACGCACTCAGACTCTTCCATTGTGATTCTACTTGCATTCTTGGACTCACTTATAATTTATGTGCTGGGGGGAAAAGTTGAGAAGGTGGCCAGAGGCCTTGCAACCTCTGAATCAGGATGCACGGAATTGAAGCAGTTTTTTTTTTTAATATATTTTTATTTATTTATAGGAGAGCGAGAGAGAAACAGCGTGAGCAGGGGAGGGTCAGAGACAGAGGGAGTCACAGACTGAAACAGGCTCCAGGCTCTGAGCTGGCAGGCAGCACAGAGCCCGACGCGGGGCTCGAACCCACGAACCGCGAGAGCATGACCTAAGCGAAAGTCGGACGCTTAACGACTAAGCCACCCAGGCGCCCCAAAGCAGTTTTGACATAGTGGAGAAGGGATGATCTTTGCCAGACCTTAAACTTACACAGACCAGACCCTAAACTTTCACAGACCGTGGGGAGCTTTGCTAAGTGCCAAGCTCAGATTCGCCAGAGAAGAAAGTAAAAGAGAAGAGCGGAGGAGAGGGTATGGCATGGGGCTCCTCTGCTACGTTTGGCAACACCTATTATGGACTGTGCTAGACACTTCCTACATAACCTTCACCATTACTTTCCCTGACAGCCCTGCGAGTGAGATGTTCCTGGCCCCATGCTATGAGTGATTACCTCACTTCTACTAGGAACACCTTTCTCCTTAGCCAACCTGAGTTCCCTTCATTGGTTAACTTTTTTTTAAAGTTTATTTATTTATTTATTTTTAGAGAGAACGAGCACAGATCGGGAGGGGCAGAGAAAGAGAGAGAGAGAGAGAGAGAGAGAGAATCCCAAGCAAGCTCCAGGCAGTCAGTGCAGAGTTCGATGTGAGGCTCAAACTCACGAACGGTGAGATCATGAACTGAGCCGAAATCAAGAGTCAGACACTTAACCAACTGAGCCACCTAGGCGCCCCCACCCCCAACATCTGGTTACCTTTATCCTTAAGGACTGGCTCAGTCCTTACCACCTCCTCCCCCACTTCCTCTCACCTGGGCCTCTGAACACAACAGCAGCCTGCGTTTAGCACTATTAAAGCCCTTATTTTAGGCTCTGAGGAAATTACTTGTTTATTTTTCCGTCAGCCTCTACTAGACTCCTAGAGCAAGGAATTTGATCTTACTTGTCTTTGTGTCTCTCAAATTTAGCACAATGCCTGGCATATGCTTGGTAAATGTTTCTGGGATGGACAGAGTGAATTGCCCATATGTACACTCTTAGTGAGGGGTGAGGCTTCCAACACACGAGTTCAGGTCCGTTTGATTCCAGAGCTCTATTCAAGGCTTTCTATTAAAGGAGCAATAGTATGCAGAGCATTGTTTCAGAAAAAAAAAAAAAAAAAAGAGAGAGAGGAAAACTCATTATCCAAGTTTAAATTGATGTTAGAGGTCATGGAGAATCTTCTGGCATTCTTGGAGAATTGGCATTCAGTGATATGTTGCTGGTGAGAACAAGGATTTGGAGTCTTGTGCAAGATGAATTGGCTATTTGTGAAGACACCAGAGCAATTCTGCCCCCTTTCTAATCCTTCTGTGCCCCTGGAGGTCACCAGGACCAGGGGATGACGGCACCTCCTGCCACTGATTTCAGAGGCACCCTGAAAAATATCCAGTGTGAGCATTTAATCTTGGATTAAAGATTACATGCATTTGGATTAAATGAATGGAATGAGCAAAATTGGTCTCCCCTCACCCCGGAGATCCTATGTGGGAGTCATAACCCCCAGAATCTCAGAATGTGACTGTAATCTGGAGATTGGGCCTTTCAAGAGGTAATTAAGTTAAAATGAGTTCATTAGGACGGGCCCTGATCCAATATGACTGGTGTCTTTACAAGAAGAAGAAATTAGGACACCAATACAGAGGGAGGGCAATGTGAAGACACAGAGAGAGGCCGCAGAAGAAAGCACCCTTGCGGATGCCTTGATCCCAGAATTCCAAACTCCAGAGCAGAGAAAATAAAGTTCTATTTAAGCCACACTGTCTGCGACACTTTGTTACAGGAGTCTAGCAAACTGATGCATTCCCAAAAGTAAAAACTGAACAACTTTAATTTTCTTTTTTTTTTAATGTTTTATTTATTTCTAGGAGAGAGAGAGAGAGAGAGACAGCGTGAGCAGGGGAGGGTCAGAGAGAGAGGGAGTCACAGACTGAACCAGGCTCCAGGCTCTGAGCTGGCAGTCAGCACAGAGCCCGACGCGGGGCTCGAACCCACAAACCGTGAGATCATGACCTAAGCGAAAGTCGGACGCTTAACCGACTAAGCCACCCAGAAGCCCCTGAACAACTTTAATTTTCAAACTCTGGCAAGGTGTTCTGAGGAAGCAAGTGATGGCCTTTAAGCGGTAGATGACCATGATGAGTCTGGCTTCCTCTGTACCAAGAAAGCACAGGGAAAGGACCTTAGAGTGACAAAACTCAATGTAATGATAGAATGTACTGTCGTCATTGCATTTCAGTGGGCCATGTTGCAATCAGAAATGTTTTGTTTCTTCGATGTGGATTTAGACAGGTGTGTATGTGTTGTTAGTGTGCAAGTCTAATAGTTATATATAGATCACTCGGAGGACTGAAGAGGCCCGTATGCACCTCGTCTCAGCTAAGAGAACTTGAGGGGGCCAGTTAACGCCCATCGTGAACTATTCCATTGAATTTGAGACTAGGCCACACAACTCAGAGTTTGTGAAATGTACTGATGGGACTTCCATGTTCCAGCTTTTTCAGGGGTTAGGGAGGGTCCAGAAAACCCCTCAGAGGAGAGAGCAGGATTTCCCAAAGGGTGATGATTTTGTGACCTGGAAGCTTTGAAGAAGAACATGCTCCCCCTAAGGAGTGTGCTCCACCTAGAATGGAGATCACAGCTGGAAACTGGTCTGTGCTCCTGAGCGTCCCCTTGTGACGGAGTGGACTTTGTTCATGCTTTTCCATTGCCTTTCAAGATAGTCACTTAGTGGTTTTCTTTAAGATCTTTTTCCCTTTGGGGTGCCTGGGTGGCTCAGTCGGTTGATCATTCAACTTCAACTCGGGTCGTGATGTCATGGTTTGTGAGTTTGTGCCCTGGGTCAGGCTTTGTGCTGACAGCTCAGAGCCTGGAGCCTGCTTCAGATTCTGTGTCTCCCTCTCTCTCTGCCCATCCCCCACTTGTGCACGTTCTCTCTCTCTCTCTCTCTCTCTTTCAAAAACAAACATTAAAAGAAAAAGATATCTTTCCCTTCATGCCCTATTTGTTATAATTCCCTTTAGTTATACCAGCTCTCTTTGGTAATGTGTGACACACCCACTCACTGACCCTTTGGTGATGGTGCCATGGGTAGCGAAGAGGTGGACAGTAGAGGGGGTGGATACACTGCCCAGTCATACCCCTCTGTGGATGCCCACACAAGGGGCAGTATCCTATAAGGACTATCCCCCAGGGGGCAGGTACACAGCCCAGTGACAGGTGACCCATACCAAGGCTGGGAAGCGGTGAGAAAGGATGCATGACACAGAAATGACCATCTGGGTGACTCAGGGGCACGACTGGAGGGAAGTGGCCTTTGGGACATGAGCCTGGCTTCTGGCTTTAGGGTTACAAGTGTGAGTTGTAGACATGGGGAAAAAGGAATTGTCCAAACAAGCCTTTTCAAAAGCGGGCTAAAAATTCCTCATGAAATGATAATTAACCTGAATTGCTTTTGTATGAATGTTGCTTTTCATCTTGAATGGAAAGAGCTAGATTTAATGTGGCTCATTTCTCCTGCATACCCGGCAGTCTGCAGCCTGGAGGTTCTCAGGAGACAGCTCTGTTTAAGAGAGGACAGAGACATGCTGCTCTCCACGACTGTGTGCAGGCCCTTAGGCAGTCATGGGGGGTCAACTGGGTCCATTTGAAGCCCTCCACGGAAGCCTATAGAGTCTTGCTCACACGAGACCCAAGGACAGCATCTGCTCCCCGGGTACCCAGGCGGTCTTCACAGCCCTGGCCCTGACTGCTAGGGGATTTGCAAAGATTTATTCTGGCTCACACTGTCCCCCAGTGCTTTCTTTCCTCTTTCTACTGCAGTAAAATGAGTAATCTCATGTAATTCTGACCCTTGATAGGCCATATCTTTTCTGTCCTCTAGTTTCAGGGAAAAGAGTCAAATCACTGGTAAACAAGCTCAGATTGGGAATTCATTATTTTAATCATTTTTTTTTTCCAGGGCACAGAGGAGGGCAGAAATAAGATCTTATTTTACAAAGCCTTTACAGAGCGTTTTCATATCTGTCAGCTTATGGTCTTCATCGCCACCCTCCATGATAGGGAGGTCAGATATTACCTCTAATTATAATTAAGGAAACTGGGGTTTGGAGAAATTGACTGATTTTGTCCAGGCCATGTGGTTAGAAAGTGGTAAACTGGGCCTCAAAGCATCCCATGACACCATGTTCCACACTCTTTAATAGCACATCGGCATTTACTGAGTGCCTACTGTGTGCCAGATTTGACACTGAGGAATGCTATTTATTGTCTCATTTAATTTTCCACACTTCCTGCTGTTAAAAAAATCTCCAATTCACCTCCACATATCTACATTCAAGATGAGCAACATTCGGAAAGTGAGGCAGCATAGGTCCCCATTCAGGAGCTTCCTTTTTGATGGCTCAGGGCAAAGAAACAATGCCAATTATAGTGGTTCCTGGATTTTGGAAGTCTATTCTGGACTTAGGATGTTGAAGCTGACGTGGAGTCAATCCTTCACTTTAAGAGTCTAGACCAGGGGCACCTGGGTAACTCCGTTGGTTGAGCGTCTGACTTCGGCTCAGGTCATGATCTCACCACTTGTGGGTTTGAGCCCCGCATTGGGCTCTATGCTGAGAGCCTAGAGCCTGGACCCTGCTTTGGATTCTGTGTCTCCCCCTCTCTCTGCCCCTCCCATGCTCATTCTGTCTCTCTCTGTTTCTCAATAATAAATAAATGTTAAAAAAAAAAAAAAAGAGTCTAGACCAGTGCTGACCAATAGAACTTTCTACGATGATGGAAATGTCCTAAATCTGCACTGTCCAATACATTAGCTGCTAGCCACATGTGGCTGTTGAGCACTTGAAATGTGGCTAGTGAGACAAAGCAACTAACTTTAAATTTTTTATTTAATATGTATTGCTCTAAATTCAACTTTATTTTTTTAATTGCTAACGTTTTTTATTTATTTCTTTTTTTTAAATATTTTTATTTATTTCTAGGAGAGAGAGAGAGAGAGAGACAGCATGAGCAGGGGAGGGTCAGAGAAAGAGGGAGACACAGACTCTGAAATAGGCTCCAGGCTCTGAGGGGGCAGTCAGCACAGAGCCCGATGAGGGGCTTGAACCCACGAACCTTGAGATCATGACCTGAGCGAAAGTCGGACGCTTAACCGACTAAGCCACCCAGGCGCCCCGTTTTTTATTTATTTCTGAGAGCAAGCGCGTGCGAGAGCGTGAGCAGGGGAGGGTCAGAGAGAGAGGGAGACACAGAATCTGAAGCAGGCTCCAGGCTCTGAGCTGGCTGTCAGCACAGAGCCCGACGCGGGGCTCGAAACCTCGAACCATGAGATCATAACCTGAGCCACCCAGGCGCCCCTAAATTCAACTTAAAGAACCACACATGACTAGCGGCTGCCATATTGGATAGCACAGAAGTCTAGACGATCGGATCAGGCCGACTTGAATTCAAATCCCGAATGTGCACGACCTAACTTCTCTGAGCACCAGTGCCCTGAAATGGGCATAATACGATCTACTTAACAGAGATGGTGGGTGTGAAGTTCCCATAAGAAGGCCTACGTGCTTTTTAGATGTCGCAGCTGTGTTCTCTTGCTAATGTCTCCAGTCCCTGCCAGACTTTAGACTTCACGAAGGCGGGGACTTACCTTATTTACATATATATCCCTAGCAATAAGAACAGTATACAAAGTAGATGTTCAGTCAATATTTCTTGAGATGAATTGAGTAAGAGATGGCAAGCTGCACTGAAGAAGGCCAGTGAAAGGAGAGCGGGGCCCACTGCCCCCTTTGTCACCTTACGGACTTTTCCTGAATTACCTGAGTAACACCACCTGCCTGTGTCCAAAGATTAATACAAGAAACAAGGAAACTGTGTTAGAGCTAACACAAAGATGTAGTTGAAGGTATTGTTCACTATGTTAAACAGTGAGATTTTATGAAGATGCTCAGAATAAATTTCTTTCTCAGCGCAGACTATCAATACTTGAGGGGTAATATTCCACTTTAGCTCATGACATTCTTATTAACCTATAACGAGAAGTTTTCACATTTGCATTATACCGAAGGGTGTCTGAAACATCTAAAAAATATAGGATAAACTTAGTTTTAAACGTAATGTTAATTACTTTTAAAAACAGTAGGGGGGCGCCTGGGTGGCTTAGTCGGTTAAGCATCGGACTTCAGCTCAGGTCATAATCTTATGGTTTGTGGGTTCAAGCCCCGCATAGGGCTCTGTGCTGACAGCTCAGAGCCTGGAGCCTGCTTCGGATTCTGTCTCTGACCCGTCCCCGCTCATACTCTGTCTCTCTCTCCTTCAAAAATAAATAAACATTAAAATTTTTTTTAATTTTGGGGCGCGTAGGTGGGTCAGTCGGTTAAGCATCGGACTTCAGCTCAGGTCATAATCTTATGGTTTGTGGGTTCAAGCCCCGCATAGGGCTCTGTGCTGACAGCTAAGCTCAGAGCCTGGAGGCTGCTTCAAATTCTGTATCTCCCTCTCTCTCTCTGACCCTCCCCTGCTCACGCTGTCTCTCTCTCTCTCTCTCTCTCTCAGAAATAAATAAAACATTAAAAAAATAAAATTAAAAAATAAAAATTTTTTTAATTTAAAAAAGTAAAAAATAAAATAAAAACAATATGCTGACTAACATGGCTTTGTGTCCAAATTAAATGCACCAGAGAATATCAGACTCTTCATCTGAAAAAAATTATAACAAATACACTATTGTCCTGGTGTTTTGCAATATTTTTTTGCTGCTTCTGCTGTAGATTTATTGTATTTTCTTTTCAGGCTAACAATTGGATCTGCTGCTTAAAATTTAGAGGTACTTCACCTGCAAAGGTGCCTGGAGATTGAACGTGTTATTTGAAAATGTAACTGAGGTATTGTATGAAAATAAGCTTACTCTGCATTTCCTGGCCTTGAATATCCTGTGGAAAGCTTAGAACCAAATCCAATGTTCAGATTTCATCAGGGGTTATTTTGTTGTAAAGAACAGGACCCACTCAAGGTCACTGAACTGACAAAGAAAGCTTCTGCATGGAAATCTCATACTGACATTAAAGACGGTCTCTCTCCCAGAAGAGAGAATCTGATTGGCTCCAGCCAGGCAGCATTTGGCCCACCCTGGTGCCCGGCTTCATCAGCAATGGCTGCTGAATTGGGCCGGCTACCGGCGACCACACAGCAGACAGCAAGGGAAGAGGTGCCTGGGACTGATTTATCCTTAAGTAATGTCTCCTACAGAGTAACGTCTCTTTATATTCCAGAACCCTTATAAGCCATCATAAACACTTTTAGGAAGGAATGGGAGAGAGGGGTGGTAAGAGACGCCGAGTATTTGTTGGGGAACAAATAGACAATTATCATTTCAGGAAAAAAGAGGCTTCATAGCTAATTTTAAGTTAACCTCTTTTTTTTAATGTTTATATGTATTTTTGAGACAGAGAGACAGAACATGAGTGGGGGGGGGGAGGGCAGAGAGAGAGAGGGAGACACAGAATCCGAAGGAGGCTCCAGGCTCAAAGCCCAACATGGGGCTCAAACTCATCAACCGCAAGATGGCAACCTGAGCCAAAGTCCAATGCTCAACCTACGAAGCCACCCAGGCACCCCTTAAGTTAACCTCTTAATAAACAGAACACTCATCCCCCCATCAAAGCCCCTAATGTAAAAGATTTGCATCAATGAAACTAGATAAGCAAAAACAGAACAACAACATAAAAGAAACCTATGGAGAAAGATCACGTGATGGTACGTACAATCCGATTAATTGCTGCCTATATGATCAACAGGTACCTGTTAAACTGTGTTAAGATATCTCAAAATAGGGGCGCCTGGGTGGCTCAGGCGGTTAAGTGTCCGACTTCAGCTCAGGTCATGATCTCACGGTTCATGGGTTCGAGCCCTGCATCGGGCTCTGTGCTGACAGTTAGCTTCAGATTCTGTGTCTCCCTCTCTCTCTGACCCTCCCCTGCTCACACTGTCTCTCTCTCTCTCTCTCAGAAATAAATAAAACATTAAAAAGAATTTTATAAAAAGATATGTCAAAATAGGGAAACATCAAACTGAGCCTGCTGTTTTTATGCATCTGACTGAGGAACTTTGGGAAAATCTTACAGGGGACAACTGCATAGGAATTATAATGATGGGTAACATACCAGGCACTACAATGCTAGGTACTTAGTATATAATATCTTATGTAAATAAGACACATATAGACATATATATATATACACACACACACATATACATGTACACGTACACATACATATACGTGTATGTCTTATGTATAACTCTGAGAAGTAGGGGTTATTATCACCCCCAGGTTACAGATGAGAAAACGGAGTCTCAAAAAGTGAACAAAACCTTTCGATTACCCAACCATCCTGATTTTAAGGACTTTTTGCAGCCTACTAAGTCTATGTCTAAAAGGCAAAAAATAAAATTGAAAGTAACTTAGGTAATTACTCAGTAGTTGTCCAGAGACCCCACCTAGATAATTCTGGCCCAGACATGGATTTTGGAGGGCCTGAATTAGTCATTCCCCAAAGTGGGTTTTAATTTAAATCAGAAACAACCTTCACCCCTAATCATGCAGAGAGGTGATGACCACTTATAAAAATCCGTAAGGAGTCTGACTCTTGAGTTCAGTTGTGGAAATAAGCCAAAAGGCGTTTTAACTCAAGCACACATGTGGTGGGGGTCGTGTAATCATATTGAGTCAAGATCAAAGCTGACAACAGGGAAGTCATCTACTAAAGGAAATCATTCAAAGATCACAGCAGAATTGCTTGTTAAAAGCGATCATAAACCACGGTGCAAATATTGATGTTTCATAACATTTTTATTATTGTCATTTTAAATGGATGGCTTAGCAGACTATTTATTAGTCTGTTCTGGGTTCTCCCAACTGGCCTCTAATGAGTTGACCTTATAAAATTAGTGAGATCAGACCATGCTGGAAAGTGAACTCAGACCAGTCCTGTGAGGGCTTATCCACAAAATGAACAACCCAGAAATGCTGTATCATTGGGCGGAGACAGTGCCATGTGGAATGGCAGAAGGAATGAAGTCACCTTTGGCAAGAATATAAGATTAGGTAGTTTGGGGCAACAGAAGGAAAAGCATTTATGTTTCCAGCTTTGTTCTCACCAACCTCAGTGAGTGACACTCTGTCCCCTGCATTTCCTTCTACTTTCCAGCAAGCACTTCCTTCTCTTGACCCAATAGACCTTTTCCCCAGCCTCTTAAACAGTAGGAAACACCCCTCCATTCCTCTGCCCACTAACTCCCGAGCATGAATGCTCTTCTGCCTCTCTTCGCCTCACCACCGTGTTGGCAGAATTCAGAATTATCATGTTTCCTTGAGGTCTGGGTCATAGGAAGGGAGGGGAGCAGAGAGGGGAGAGCCGGTGGGTGGGCCATCCTGGCCCGTGAGCAGGACCCTCGGCTGCCTGCCGCCCCACTCGCAGCAACTCTTAGTTCCTATCTATCCCACGTTCTTGTGTTAGTTAAATGCTCCCCAAAGCACAGTGCGCTGTATTTATGAGCACCTGGCTGGGCCATAATCGGACCAGCTGTGACAGTATGTGGAAGTTCTCGAAAAGAAAAGTGTGAAAGGGGTTTCACAGACCAGAACATTTAGAATACATAAGAAATTGATTGTAGGGTGACTGAGTGGCTCAGTCGATGAAGCATCCGACTTCAGGTCATGATCTCACCATTGGTGAGTTCGAGCCCCGCATCAGGCTGCTGCTGTTGGCACAGACCCCACTTCAGGTCCTCCGTTCCCCTCTGGCCCTGGCCCTCCCCCTGCTTGCACGTGCATGCACTCTGTCTCAAAAATAAACATTAAAAAAAATTTGCTTGTGGTGGTTGCCTCTGGGGAGAGGAACTGGAAGACTGGGGGGCGGAGGCAGAACTTGATTGTCACTGTCCTTAAATCCTCTTACAGAGCTTGGATTTTGTATCGTGTCTTACTTTTTTCTCTTTTAATTGGGTTTTAAAGGACCTTGAGGGTCATCTAGTTGAAGCTAAGATGTCAGGCATGATTTTTAAAAAGAGGATCCTCGACAACTGTTCAGCTGCCTCTCCCCTAACCTCTCTGAAGTCCTCTCGAATGCAGGCAGTCCGTCCGCCCATGCCCTGCATTTGCCCACAGAACCGACTCAAGAGCGGTGGGCCCCTGGGGTCAGTGTTCTTCATGCTGCTGCCAAATCATTGCTTGCGCGTCTTCAAATAAAAGCTCTTCCTTCAAAACTCATGCACTCCAGGTATTCTGTGCCAATGATATTAACATTTATTGAGATTTTACTAAATGTATAGCATTCTGAATGCTCTAAATAATCCAATTTATTCTCACTTATGGATGGGAAAGCTGAAACAAGCGAAGTTAAGTGACTACCTGGCTACCTGTTCTAACACTGGGGCTCACACCCAGCTGTGTCTAATGCCTACACTCCTTTTTTTTTTTTTAATGTTTTATTTATTTCTAGGCGAGAGAGAGAGACAGTGTGAGCAGGGAAGGGTCAGAGAGAGAGGGAGACACAGACTCTGAAACAGGCTCCAGGCCCTGAGCTGGCAGTCAGCACAGAGCCCGACGCAGGGCTCGAACCCACGAACTGTGAGATCATGACCTAAGCGAAAGTCGGACGCTCAACTGACTAAGCCACCCCTAAATTATCATTCTTTAAAAAAAATTTTTTTTAATGTTTTGTATTTATTTCTGAGAGAGAGCAGGTGATTGGGAGTAGGCATTCTCCAGAGCAGAACAGGGCATGGAAACAAAGGCTGGCCTTTGTCTGTCAACAGAATAGAAGGAGAAAAGGACATTTTTTTCTGTCTTCAAAATGTACAAAGCTATTCAAGACATAAGAAAGTTAATCATCTGCCTCCCCTTGCCCCCTGGCTAATCAATGAACTGAAAATAAATAACTGAAATACTGTCCTCTCAGCCATCCAAGTAAGCCTTCACACAGTGAAACAAAACTACAAGCAGAGATTGCGTCCTAGAGAAAACATACCGAGTTCATCTTTGGTTTTCAAACACATCATAACCCTACTAAGGAATGTGCGCACCACAGAGAACGTAAATAGAAGTATCTGGATAGGTATCTTTGCATCACTTAAGTTTCCTATAGCTTGTACCTAGGCAGAAACAGTGTTTCAAGTCCTGACAGGGGACTGGCATACAAGAGAAACTGAAGGATTTAAACAGCTTTCTGAACAACGCAAAACTCAAAACTGTCAAGAAGATTCACATCATTTTTCCTTCTTACTTTCCCTCACCCTCTTTCCATTTTTATTAGCTTTTTTCTTTCTTTTCTCCCACAATGCACGCCCTTCTCTTTCTTTTTTCTACTCTTCCTCTCTTTTTCCCTT
The DNA here is from genome assembly GCF_008692635.1 of Crocuta crocuta. Taxonomy (NCBI): domain Eukaryota; kingdom Metazoa; phylum Chordata; class Mammalia; order Carnivora; family Hyaenidae; genus Crocuta; species Crocuta crocuta. Next base: position 690,593 of record NW_027532617.1, on the reverse strand, counting down.
GTTTACAAAAACACATACGACAGAACAGCCAATAACATTGCTTGCCCTCTATCACAGTGTATAGGAATCAGAAAAAATAAATGCCATACCTCATTAGAGACCATCAGCCCAGAAAAAGAGATCCAAATAAGAGGCCCAGAAGCAGAAGGCCTGGAGCTATGAGAGAACTGCATCCTTGGGGGCAGTTTTGTTTAATCAGCTGAGGGGATGGTAACAGAGACTCACAGATACTCCAAGTACATTAACAGAGGTTAGCACCATGAGCACATGGCCAACCTTGCACCAGTTCTCAATAAATGTTATTTCATTAGGGTATTTGGACGGAACATAGACGCAAGGTCTCTAACATCATGCCGCTGACCTTCATGCCAGTGTGACCCTTGTGTCTGAGACCACAGCAACAAAAAGAATCCAGATAGTTTTTAACAATATAATTTCTGTGGATTTGAGCATCCATGTTGAAACCTTGGGGCGACAGTAAAGAACACCGGATCACGAGTCAGGTAAAGTCAACAACGTGTGTTGTGTGCCAAATCTATGGGCGCAAGCTTACAGACCTTCACCCTGGAAGCTTCAAACTCCGCTGGGCAAGTAGCATGTTGATATATATATTACACACACACACATACACAAATATAAGTGTGACAATAAGGTTAAGAATAGAGAGAGAAGAATTCACTCAGCCTCAGTGAATAGAAACAGCTTCTGAACCATCCATAGCCCCCACTTTCTTTTGCCCTAAGCAACCACATTCCCTTCTCGCCTCCAACTCCCATGTATGGGCATACATCCACCCAAATGGTGACATCACTTCTGCCAGGAAAGCCACAGCTTCCTCACTTCTGAGGTCTCTAGCTTGTCCTGACCCTGGCAGCTGAGAGCCCCTTGGTTTCTTGTGGTTCCCTGGGCTTTTCACTTTTAGCCTACTTCTAACCAAAATGACGCATTCATTCCTTGGCCCCTGCCTGGAATTTGGGGACGGCTGACTTCTGGCTGTTCTTGTCCCCTGATATCCCACTCTCGCAGGTTTTCGGCTCAGCCCCACCCAGTGATCTGGCTAATGCCCAGACTTCAAACACTTCCTACCTTCCCCTCCCCTCGGCCTGATGGAGTCCGGGTTTATGGCTTGTTGGGTGGAATGTCAAGATCCAGCATTCTTGCCCCAGTTAAGTGAGTTACATGATAAGAATGGGAAAATGGGGAAATTACCCAACCAACCAATCCCTTTAAGATTTGGGATCCAGAAACAGGCATCTGTGGCTTTAAGAGACCAACCAAGGTCACCACGTCAGAGTGAGTCTCTGCCTCTCCCCTAGTTATAAAATGAACTAACAGCACAGAGGAAGTCAGCAAGTGCTGTCTACCTTGAACTACACATTGAAGAGGTCCAAAAAATACTGCAGCTAAAGACTTCTAAATGTTTAGAACTATAGCCAGCTGGGTTTATTAATGTCTGATTGTGTGGCTAGGGTCTGCATGAGGAAGGAACAGGGAAGCCAGCAAGGGGGACAGCCCATGCGAGCTGCCTTCTTTCTCTTTCTCCTGGTATGTACACCAAATATAAAAATCCTGGTCCTACTTTGCAGAGAGATGCTGAGGAAATACTGTCAGTCTTCCCTCTGGATTAGAAGCCACTAGGCTGGAGGCAGCAGCTTACCTATCTCCATACCCCCAGGCTTAGGCCGTTACGTGGTATGTAGTAATAGCTTGATTAATGTTTGATGAACAAATGATTAGGACTCTGTTTCACTCCTTTATGAATCTTCCAGTTAAGTATTCCTTCAATTAATACTTATCAAATCGAATTCAAATGTCATTAACAGAGGTTAGGGGGCCTTTCTAAAATGTGGGCTTAGGAGACCCAAAATGTTTAACTAAAGCAATGATTCTCCTTCTGCTTAGGAAGCATATCATGTTTGGCCAAAAATAAATTAATTTGGATCCAATAGAGTCTGGATCTTAAGGTTTCCTTTCTGAAGGTTGGTGTCACTGAGCTGTGACCCTCAGATAATAGTCTAGTATTCAGAGGTTGGAGTCTCAGGTTCGGCTAAGGTTAAGAGCAAACAATTGAATGGAATTGACTGAGAATTTTTCATTTGGACAAATTTCAAACAATGATGTAAAAATTATATTGTGTTTTCTGCTAACATGGTGGGAATATTAATGGGGAGATGCAAGACTTTCTCTTCTCTCCCTCTCTCTCTCTAAGGAGTAATTCTGAAGCACTTAATTGGATTTTTTTTTTAATTTTTTAATGTTTCATTTATTTCTGAGAGAGAGAGAGACAGCATGAGCAGGGGAGGGTCAGAGAACAAAGGAGACTCAGAATCCAAAGTAGGCTCCAGGCTCTGAGCTAGCTGTCAGCACAGAGCCCGACGTGGGGCTCAAACCCATGAACTGTGAGATCATGACCTAAGCCGAAGTCGGATGCCTAACCAACTGAGCCACCCAGGCGTCCCAGCACTGAATTGGAATCTTGTAACAATGATATGGCTGTGGTTTCTGGAAGCAGGAACAGTGCCTGAGAATCACTTTACGTGAGACTGAAATGCATCTACCTCTTCCATGAAACCCAGACAGCATCACACATGTACAGGGGACCCACTGAATTAGTGGAGCCAGGACCCAATCCCAGGGGGAAAATCTGTTATATTTGCCTCACATCAATCCATTCTCTCAGAGATCATGCCCAGATCCAGAGAGTTGATCAGATATTTCCCAAACCTCCAAGTGATCTGCCAGTCATGCTACAGTCTAGTCTAAACGATCACCTCCGTTTGCCAAGACTGGCTGCTTCCTGGTGCAGAATGACTCCAAGTAAAACTGTAAAGATGTCCAGGTGGTCCCTCCAACTCAACTTTCTAACCCCCTTCATGCCCCCAAGCCTTCAGACACAAGTTCTCAAGAAAGGCCTGATATGTAAACTTAGGTGACTGGATTTCCTACTCCAAAAAGTGTTCACTGTGGAGTGAAAGACTTTGCCCCTTCTAACTTAGGTGGAGGGGTGGGAAGAGATGTGTATGTTGATGGAGGCCCACGTATGTGTCTACGTGCCTAAGGAAGTCCTTTCCCAGGACACTTCACCTTAAACAAATACACTGTAAGCACTTTGGAAAGGCAGAGTGGTGAGGGGCGGTGACTCTCAATCTTGACTACAGATTAGGATCATCTGGGAGGCTTCTGAAACATACCGATGTCTTGCCCTTACTCTAGTCCAGGCAATCAGGGTCTTGGCCAGGGTTTAAAACCGCTGGCATGATAGAACACACCTGGGCTTTGGCACTGGCAGGTTGTAGGTTCAAATCCCAGCCATGGTACTTACAAGTGGGATGATTCTGAATAAATCATTTAAATTGGATGTGTTCCAGAGCCTTCGTCACGAAAATGAAGTAGTGGTACTGATCTCACTGAGGCGTAGGGCAGTTAAATGACCAGCAGGATACCAGACCCATAGTAGGGGTGCAGTAACTGGTTCTTTCTTTCCCACTCTGCCAGGGGTTGAGCTAGATGCTAGAAATCACATGTACAAAGAATCAAATACTATGACCGTATCTACCTCTGCATAGAGATGCCTCCCTTTTGATGACATGTTTTTTTCCCCTCTAGCAGTCCTGAAAACTTCTACCAGAGCAGTGACTTCTCACTTCTGGATGCATATGAGAATCACTCTCAGAATTTTTTAAAATATTTTTTAATGATTATTTTTGAGAGCAAGAGAGAGTGCGAGCAGGAGAGGCACAGGGAGGGAGAGGGAGACACAGAATCTGAAGCAGGCTCCAGGCTCCGAGCTGTCAGCACAGGGCCGATGCAGGGCTCGAACCCATGAACTGTGAGATCATGCCCTGAGCCGAAGTCAGACGCTCAACCGACTGAGTCATCCAGGTGCCTCTCAGAATTTTTTTTTTAATGCAGATGGATATTGCCTCGATTTCAAAGATTCTGATTTAATTGATCTGGGATAGGACCTAAGAATCAGTATTTTTAAAAAGCTTCTGAGTCCAGGATGGAAAATATACTGCCCTAGAACAAGGATAGATATATGATTCTAGAAGGAGCAATAAATAAAATGGTTTTGCCCTCCAGCTCTGCCACTTTCAGTATGACCTTGGACACATCATATAAATTCTCCACAATTGAAAATGGAGATGATATTATTTGGCTTAAAGGGTAGTCATACAGATCAAAAAAGATAATGTAGGTGAAAGTGCTTTTGAAACCGTAAGACACTGTGCAATTTTAAGTCATCATTCTGAAGGCAACAAAGTCTTGGGTTAGCAGCATGGTTAACTACAACCCTTCCCAAGATTGCCCAGTCCCTGGGGTGGGATGGAGAGTTTGGGAATACAGAGGGACATGGTGTTGACTATAATAAGACTTTGAGAAAGACTTTCTCCAAATGAGAAAAGAGTATATTTTTCTTTGGGTTAAAAATCCATCAAACTTCAAGCAAATTCCTCACCATCCCAAACAATTTATCTGATATATAAACAGTTAGCAGCACTTTTTATTTTTGTGATACAGTTTCTGCTTCTCAAATTTGGCTTCCCCCAGCTCCTACAATGCTCCCCCACCAACAGGTCTTCGAGGTAGATTGGAACAGTTCATTATTCTAATCACGCAGGTCCTGGGTATTGAGTTTAATTTAGCTGCCTGTGCAGTAGGATGCTGGGATATTTTCAGATCTTTAGCCCCTGGCACTGTAAATCAGCCTGAATGTCAGCCAAGAGAAGTGTTGGGATGTGAGTCAGCCCCGTGTCCACAAATACCACCCATTACTTCTGTTATAAGGGAAAACAATAAATGTCACATTTAAATACCACTTTGTGGAGGGTCTTCAATATCAAGAAAGTTGAAGTGAGGGATTGTCACTGCTGTTCCAACACTTCCTTAGGCAGCGGTACTCAATCTTGGCCCCATCACTTGAGAATTTGGTGGAAATCAGAGTCTCAGGCAGCACCTCAGACTTAGAGACTCCAGATCTGCATTTTTAATCTGCATTTCCCTCAGGTGACTCCTGTGACATGAAGTCTCAGGAGCCCTGTCTGACGGAATTTTCTAATCAAATCGTCACAGACCACTGTGGCAGTTATTTCCCCATCTCACGGATGCATCAATTGAGACTCAGATGGGAGCAGTTAGGTCCAGGACTCAGTCAGGACCACACAGTTATTTATTGACAAACCGAGACTATCCCAGATCTGCTGACTCCAATAGCAGAACACTTTCTGCCTCATGACATTGACCTTATTATAGGTTTGTTTGTTTGAGGACATGGTGTCTATAATTTATTTAGCATCCTCTTTTGCACAAAGCAGCTCTCAGGGAATATTCTTAACAGAGAAACTGAAAGTAGAAGTAAAAGAGAAAAGTGGTGGGAGACACAGCATCCAGACTATAAAGATGACAAAAAAGTAAGATTTTCACCAAGGAGGACCTCTACAAGGAAGCTGGAGAAAGTCTTCAATCTATGGATTTCTGGTAACCCTGGAAACCTGCACCTCTATAGAGCAAGGATAAAATCCCACAAAGGACTGGGATGAAGATTAGTAACATAATTAGATAGAAGGCAGATGGAACCCTTTGAGAAAGAAATCAATTCGTACACAGATGCAGAATACCTATATAGGAAACATCCTCATCCCCCTCACCCCTGCTGCTGGGGTGATGTTCTGCAGCAAAACACTGGCCAGATCCTCGCTGGGGCCAGACACCGGGCAGGGGCTCTGACTGGTGATATCATCCCCACCATATTGCATTTTTGCCCTGCCTGCTCCAAACTCTAAGCACCAACAGTCCAGGCAGGGCTAGAGGCTGAAGGAGTAGCATTACACGGAGGAAAAGCACTGGCACAGGTATGGGAAGATGAACTGGCCGTGTGACCTTAGATAAGTCACTTAATGTCTCCAAATCACAGTTTCTACATCCTTAAAATGGGGAGTAACAAACCTGTCTGGTCCACCATAGATTCTTTGAGTATTAACTACATTAATCCATGGAAAAGTGCTTGGGAGTTCACGATTTTATTTTATCATCATAGAGACGAATAATATGTATGGCATTATAAACACTACTTTTTTTGGGCCATGCAGGCATAGACACTTGACATTCAAACTATTGAGCTGAAAATGGCCCTGAGCTATACAGAAGCCATTAGCTTCTGGGCTGCTTGAATTGCGTGTCAAACTAGGTGCTAACAAACACTAGTGGGTGTAATAAACACAGGCTGTCTAGAAGGGACTGGGACTAATCCAAAAAAGTCCCCTAAGGCAGCTCCTCTGACAAGTCACATTGCCTCCTATTCCACCATTCTGGAGGTATTTGCTTCCCCAAAGCATTGTCCTTGGGAAGCTTTGAAATGCAAATATTCCCAGAAAAGGTGAACATATTAACTACTCTCTGGCACTTTAGTCTGAATTAGTCTAGCCATGGATTCCTCAGGTAATGTTCTTCAATTTCCCAACCAAGGGAATTGAATGGTAATTTCTAGGGTGGAGAAAAGAGATAATTTTGGAGGCTGAGTCCCTGCCTTTGAGATCTACTACCTGAGTAGGGATGCGAGGGGGCACTGGGTGCCTCACATGAGGTAAAACTCCCAAACTAGTGAGTTGAACACTAAATGAAAGTGTGTAGAGAGTGCTGAGCCGAATTCACTCTATATTTTTTCTCCAGGTCTAAAAGGAGAAGAATTGGATCCTGTGTTCCTTTGCCTGATCTACCTCCCTCTTTGGGCCAATTATTTGCCTTTTCCTCTTTGTGGCAGAGTTCAGCTTGATATTGCTCCAGAAAGTGGGAAAACAAACAAAGCTAATTTAGCAATCCTGACTGTTGCTCATTGTAAATCATTATTTATTGCAGACAAGTAATTATCTGCAAGCCTTGCCTAACTGTACTGCCATCTTTTTATCGAAAACTTCTTTAAAGTGAGTTAGAAGGTTTTTGTCCAATATAAGTTACCTTTAAAAAGAAAAAAGTATTCAGAGTTTTAAAAATGATGCTTGAAGGCTATAGGCATGGGAAGTGTTCTAGAACCCTTTAGTGGTATAACATGCTGCCTCAGTTTTCCCAGGGTGGCCAGTGTCTGGAGAGCTAAAGATCAGACTACAGAGGACAGTGCTGATTGCAAGCAAACACAAAATGAATAGCTCACACGTCCCTGATGGACCCTAATGGGTTCTGTCCCCTAAGCCTGCACATCTGTGAACCTTTAAATCAGCCAGCCAGCTCCTCCATGTCCCAGCCAGTCACTGGTCATGGACACAAATGATCCAGGGTATCCACGGCAATCGCTCTTGACCCCACCCTTGCTCCAAATTCCTGTGCGTCTCCAGTTCTGGTGGATTCTAGCCTCACTGGTCTTTCCTCCCAATTCTGGCCTAAGAATAACTGCTCTTTTTTTTTTTAATTTTTTATTTATTTCTAGGAGAGAGAGAGAGACAGCGTGAGCAGGGGAGGGTCAGAGAGAGAGGGAGTCACAGACTGAAACAGGCTCCAGGCTCTGGGCTGGCAGTCAGCACAGAGCCCGACGCGGGGCTCGAACCCACGAACCGCGAGATCATGACCTGAGCGAAAGTCGGACGCTTAACCGACTAAGCCACCCAGGCGCCCCAAGAATAACTGCTCTTAACCTCCGAATTGAGAGATTGAATTTGAGTCTCAGAATTCTACTCATTGTAATAGATTGGATTTACTCATCACCCTATTTTCTGATTCTTCCCCACGAGAGAGGATTATAGCAGCCTGCCCTGGGGAACTCAAGAGTAGCTATAGGCTCACTTAGCTTATAGAAAGTAGGCAGAGGTGACACTAGGAACATTCCCCTCTGTCTCAGTGACAGGAAATGTTCCAGGGAGAGGCAGGGTCATCAGCCCGGTCTCAAGATGAAGACGTGGGACAGAGTGCCAGCTGATCCATGTAGGGTATGGAAGTGAGGAATACACATTTGTTATCATAAGCATTGGGATTGGGGAGTCCTATTTGTTATTGTAGCATAACTGATTCACACCCCCTTGGATTCCTACCACTCACAGCAACTTTAGACAGATTGCCAAATGGACTGCCAGACTTGGCTCTAGCCCCAAGACACCGTGATATTCAGAAAGAGAGGACAGACCCATCAGCCAGGGAAAAGCAACATACTCACGTATTCTATGATGATTCAGCACCTGGGCAGCAGTATGTAATGCTCTGAATCCCTAGATTTCATCTGTTTGTCTGGTTTAAGTCCCTTAACAAAGTCTCATCCCAGGATCTAGAACCCTACATGATACCAAGGTCCCCTTTGGGTAAGCTAAGGAGGAATGTCATGGCATGGGTCTCTTTCAGGCTTTATAAGAGAGAACCACCTACCTGGCCTTGCCCAGACCATCTACTTGTCTAGAAAATTACCAAACTCTATCCAGCACTACAGAGATGAATCTCTAAGAACCCAGCAGTAATCATTAGAAGTGTTACTTTCCATGTCAAGTTTTCTTCATGTATAGATTTTCCTTTCTTCTCTTTAACACCTTCTGAACCATAAAAATAAAGTGGCAAGGTCAAAAGACCACAGCTCTAGGATCTGACAAACATACATCTTGATTATGTCACATGCCCCCAGTGTAACCTTGAGGACATCTGTACCTTCCTGGGGCTCCCGCTCCTTGCCTGTAAGTCTCGGGTAACTGTTCAGAGACTTGCTGGGTGGTGCGTCTGACGCTGAGTAAGAAGGCATTCCCAAAATAGGGGCTGCTCACTGTTTTTTCAAGCCTTGCATTTCCTCCTTACGGACAACCGATAAATTCCAAAAAGATATCTTTTAAGGAGGCTTTCCTTCATTAGGTTAATGTGTTAAAATTGTGTATTTCAGTATTTTCTTTCCTTCCCTCACCCCACACCTCAGGAGGATGGACGCCGTGGTAGACTCAGTAGCTACCAGATGGCTCAGAGTGTAATGAATGTTCAATACAGGCTGTGAAATAAAGTAATGAATGGATGGACTCAGAATGGTGAGCCTTACAAAGTAATATGCTTATTCCTTCCCCTTCTTCACCTTTAGTCCCCCTGTTCATGCGTCAGTCCTGTGTTCACTTGTGGAAGTCATCAAATGAAGGAAATGTGAATGTGGGTGCGTGTGTGTGTATGTGTGTTACACCCTGAGCTCTTTAGAAGAGTGTTGTGTGAAAAAAAATTAAAAGTACGACTGGGGCACTTGGGTGGCTCAGCCGGTTAAGCATCCAACTTCGGCTCAGGTCATGGTCTCACCGTTCGTGGGTTTGGGCCCCATGTTGGGCTCTGTGTTGACAGCTGAGAGCCTGGAGCCTCCTTCAGATTCTGTGTCTCCCTCTCTCTCTGCCCCTCCCCCATTCATGTTCTGTCTTTCTCTGTCCTCAAAAATAAATAAAAGTTTAAAAACTTTTTAAAAATATGTCCAAAAAGGTATTCTGTTAAAATAAAGTTGGAGAGGAGAGCCTCGGCACCCACACAGCTAGTCAGCGCCCGCCGTTCTTCGACTCTGCCATGCCCCCAGGGCTCAGCAATGAACATACCCGTTTCTGCTGCGCCGGCTGATTTTTATTGTGTTCAGAGTGTACACAATTTATTAGCAGGAGTTACAGCCATCCAGTGACCTAAATTATACATGAAATCATAATAAAAATTTTAAAAGGTAACCAACACCCCTGCCTGCAATTTTGTAGATTGTGAAAAATAACAAGGCTTTGGTTTTGTTCTTAAATAGATCTCAGATCTTCCCTAGCCTCAGTGTGTGCCTGGCATCCAACCGAACCCTGCTTTGGTACACGTGTTGAGCTGTAGTAGTGGGACTCCTCCATGATCTCTTCTGAACCGTAGCATGGGCTCCAGAGGCTTCCAGGGAATGTGGGTCCATCTAGGTGGGAAGAAAAGTCTTTATCACAGTCAGCTGAGCCCTCATTTTGAAGTGCTTCGGAAATACAAGGTAGTTCTCTCCCCAAAAGCTCATTCAGAAAGTATAGTAAAGTACAGTGCTTTGCAAATTGTGTTCTGTGACTACATGTCTCACACTCCCTGGGATGCGTGGATTCAAATCCTGATTTCTGGGCCCTACCCCAGATGGGCTGGATCAGAATCTCAGAGAAGGAAGTACAGGAATCACTATTTTTAATAAGCATCCTAGGGAAACCAGTGGCCCATGCAGTTGTGAAAATCACTAGTATATATTAAGAGCTTGGGTTCTAGAGTCAGATGGGACCTAGTTTGATTCTTCCTAGCTATGTGACCTTGGGCAAGTTACTTAACCCCCTCAGACCCCAATGCCCATACATCTGAAAAAGTGCCCCGCAGTGCGATGGAGAGATAAAATGAAATGAGATTGTGCATGTAAAGCAGTACTTCTCCAACTCCACATGCATAGGAATCATCTGGAGATCTTTTGAAAATGCTGATTCTGATTCAGGGAATGTGGGTCGGAGCCTGAGATTCTGACTCTTTCTAGTAAATTCCCCGGTAAAGCCAATGCTACGGGTCCCCGCCCCCGGCCACACTTGGAATGATTGCCGGACAGAGTAAATTCTGAATAAATGTTAAGTGTTCCATTACAACTGTCCCCCTTATTCATTGTTTCACTTTCCAGGGTTTCAGTTATCTGTGGTCAGCTGCGGTCTGGAAGCAGGTGATCCTCTTTCTACTATAGTAGCCAAATGCCACGTCATGGCGCCTACGTCATTCGCCTTGCTTCATCCCATCACTTAGGCTTGTTCATTTCACGTCATCGTGAGAAGGGTGAGTACAGTATGATAAGATCTTTTGAGAAAGAGAGACCACCTCACATAACTTTTATTACAGTATATTGTCATAATTTTTGTTATGATTACTTACTGTTGTTAATCTCTTACTGTGCCTACTTTATAAATTAAACTTTATTATAGGTATGTAGGTACAGGAAAAATATAGTATATGTAGGGTTCAGTACTCTCTGTGGCTTTAGGCATCCACTGGGGATCTCGAAATATATAAGATGGATAGGAGAGGCTAGGGCGACTGTACAAGAATTCGCTGGGATAGGATGAAAAGATGGAGCAGTGTTGTTTCTTAAATCCTGATCATCCATTAAAATCACCTGGGGTGTTTTGGAAACATGTGAATCCCTGGGCTCCCATCTCCAAAGATTCTGATTCAGTATTATTATGGTGTAAACTAGGAATCTATGTTTTTAAAGTGCAGCAAACGAAAGGCGCCTGGGTAGATACATTGGTTAAGCATCGGACTTCGGCTCAGGTCTTGATATCGCCATCCGTGAGTTCGAGCCCTGCCTCGGGGCTCTTTGCTGACAGCTCAGAGCCTGGAACCTGCTGTGGATTCTGTGTCTCCTTTTCTCTCTCTGTTCCTCTCCTGCTCACGCTCTGTCTGTCTGTCTGTCTCTCTCTCTCACTCGCTCAAAAATAAATGGCATTAAAAAAATTTTATAAAGTGCAGCAAATGAGGCAGATTTGAGAAATCCTGTATCTGAAGTTACAAGTATCTTTGATGAAATTTATTTTGCATCCACTGAGAGAACATCAAACTGTCCCCCAGTATAAAACTCTTATTCCCTATGCTATAGATTGAATGTTTGTATCTTCCCCAAAATTCTTATATTGAAATTTCAATTCCCAAGGGGATTGTATTTAGAATTGGGCCTTTGGGAAGTGATTGGGTCATAAGGGTGGCACCCTCATCAATGGGATTGGTGCCCCTTAACGAAAGAGGCCCCAGAGACTTCCTTTGCCCCTCCCACCATGTGAGCATACAGTTAGAAGACGACCATCCATGAACCAGAAAGAGGGTCTCTACCAGACACCATATCTGCTGGTGTCTTTGTCTGGACTTCTCAGCCTCCAGAACTGTGAGAAATCAGTTTCCGCTGTTAATAAACCCCCCTGTCTACGATATTTTGTTATAGCAGCCCCAACACACCGACTCTACAATGCCAGTCTAAAGTGTACTGCCTGAGTCCTGGCCATTAATAGAGAAAAGCGGGAACATTGGTTATAGCCCCTAGAATGTTCTAGCAATTCATTATAGGGCCAGTCTCAGTTCCTTTCTGTCCCTTAAGGTACAAAGGAAGAAAGGGCCACAAGAAGCAAGCACCACAGGCCAGCCAACTCCATCACTTAATAGCCAGGGCATCTTAGACATATACTTTAACTCTATGATCCTCAAATAGCTCATCTATAACCAACAGGGATAACATCTAGTCTACGCACCTCATAAGCTTGTTATGAGATTCAAAGGAATGCCTATAACCTTGCTACTCAAAGTGTGGTCCATGGACAAGCAGTATCAGCATCACCCAAAAGCTTGCTTAAAATGCAGGATTTCTGAGCTACTGATATGCATCTGCATTTTAACAAGATACCTCTGCCCACCCAGTGATCCCAATGCAAAGTTTACAAAACCCTGCTTTATGCAGAAAAAAAAAATGGAGGGAGATATTATAAAAGGAAATAGTCCTACATTGTCACTGGAAAGGAACAAGCCTTATATTATATGTGAACAATGAGAGAAGAAGACAAAGTAACCAAAATCAAGGGCTAGCTAGTGTCCACGCTTTTCCAGAAAACAGCAGCAGCAGCAGCAGCACCATTAGTTGACATTCTTTCCAGCTCTGATGATAATAGTCAGTGCTCTCCAAATGTTTTCACAATCAAGGAGCAAATAATGATAATAGTTACACATTGCAGTGTGATAAAAGGATGGGATTGTTCAAGCCCAGATCAACTGTCTTGGGCACGGCTTCTGAAAGTTGAATGGGCAGGCAATCACCTAGGTCTCTTGCAAAAATGTAGATTTTGAGATGAGGCTTGAAGGGCTGCATTTTGAACAAGCTCCTGGATGATGCCAGTGCATGGACAGCACTTCAGGGAGTAAGCTATGGGGACTCAGGCCACCCAGGCCCCATACCGGCAGCTTTGAGGGCCGGTGGAGGGTGGGGGGGAGAAATTCCTAAGTACCCCTTAACACACCCATGGCACAATGGGTAGGAAGCTCTATCCTCACATTAATTTGAAGGTTGCTCCTGCTCCTAAGGGCATCTTTAGTCCTAATGCACACAGAGTGAGGGTGGCTGGGAAGACACCTGCCCAGTGCGCAAGTATAGTACCACTTTGTGGTGAGACGGATGTCTGTCAACAGCGCTGACAGGGAGGAAATAGCTACTGCTTACACGGCTCTGCAATCTGGGACACCTGTCCTGGGAAACCTTTCTGATTCTCCAGAACCATGTACTTATGCTCAGTTGCACGTGTCACCTTGGAGCAAAACAGTAAGTGCACAGTTTCCAGAAGCCTTGCAAGGTTTTCTCTCTGGCACCTGCTTTATGCATAGATATTTAACAACTGTGGCAGCTCACCCTTCTGTGAACTCCCCTGGGAATGGGTTTCATGGCACTTTGCCTTGATTTAATGTTCCTTCTCCCCAGGTTCCTGGTAACACATGTCTGATGGGCCAGGTAGTGCAGTACCGCTTCCTTCTACCTGGATTCATAATACTTTAGCAAGAAATTTATCTCCAAAAGAAGAATATCCTGAGTAAACATTACTAAGAAAGCCTGAGCAAGCTCAGTGTTCAAATATTCATTACATAACTATATCTTATTGGAGAAATAAAAACCCACCAGGGAAAATGAATACATTTGACTGCATAATATATTGTTAACTTATTTTTGTCAAAAACACCTAAAACAAGGATGAAAGACAAATAAGAAACAGGAAAAAATATTGGCAATTTAAAAAAGATTGAATACACAAGAAACAAATCAGTAAGGGAAATACTCGTCATGGAAATCTAGACAAGGGACATCACCTAGGAATTCACACAAACAATTCATGTACAAATGGTCAATAAATCTATACCTAAAATATGCAAATAATCCCAAAATGCAAGTGAAAAGAAAATATTTTCCCTATGAGATTACTAAAGATGAAAAGTATTGACAAACCCCTTTTTAATGAGCATTGAGTCAATGGCACTGTCAGATCCTGATGGGAATATAAATTGGTCAAATATGTCAAATAATGATGAAATGTGTCAAATATGTCTTTAATATTCATACTTTTTTTTTAGAGAGAGAGGGCACCAGTGAGAGAGGGGCAGAGAGAGAGAGAATCCCACGAGGGACAGAGAGAGAGAGAGAGAGAGAGAAGCGGGGCTCATCCAAAGCAGGGCTCATGTTCATGAATCATGAGATCATGACCTGAGCAGAAGTCGGATGCTTAACTGACTGAGCCATCTAGGGACTCTAATCTTCATACCCTTTGAGTCAGTAATCCAACTCCTAGAAATCTACCCTAAGGAGATAATTGTACTAAAAGATGAATATTCATCCATTTAACAAATATATATTGAGCCCCTCTAGTTGTCAAGCATTAGACTAGGAGTTAGAAGTGAAATGAAAACAGACAAATGAAAACAGACAAAATGCCTGCCTTCGAGGAGCATACATTACAGTCAGGGAAGACAAATGACAAATTGGTTATGTGTTTGATGTGTGTGTGTGTGTTCGGGGGGTAATGGTGATGATAATGATACAAAAAATAAAGCAGGGCAAAAAAAAAAAAAGGTAAGGACAACAGACAATGGAAAGTATTGCTCTTAACAGGGTGATTAGAAAGCCATGTCCGATAAGGAGACATTGAGCAGACCCTTGAAGGCAGTAGAGAAACAGGGTATAAGGGGACCTGCAGAAAGATGATTCCAGGCAGAGGGAAGGGTAGTAACGAAGGCCGTCCAGTTAGGAGGCCAGTGAGACGGGAGCAGAGTGGCGGAGGGGTAAAGATGTGGACCCTGAGAAGACAGTGCTCTGAGACCAGTGTCTTCCTTGACAGGAGCTGTTTGTGGAGGAAAACCTGATTGGAGTGGATTCAAGAGAAAGCAGGGTGAGTAGAAAGTGAGGCTGGCAAGTATAAACAGTGCTCTCAAGAATTTCTGAATGTCTAGGTAAAGATGAGAACAGGGTGTAGCTACAGATGGAGTGGCATCCGGGACGATTTTTTGTAAAAGATGGAGCTATTATAAATGATACAGCAGAGAAGAAAAATGACAAAGGAATTCAGAGAGATAAGACGGGATCCAATGAACAAAAGTGACTATCTCTTAGAAATAGACACAAAAAATGGTCACACAATTGTTTATAATAAAAAAATGGAAATTAATGAAAAGCTTATCAATTAGAACTGGATAAGTAATTTAAGGGATCTAGGTCCAATAGAACAAAACACAGTCATTAACATTGATAGTGAGGATTCTGTACTTATCTACATGATAACATACCTAGACACACACACACACACACACACACACACACACGCATAGCAGTATAGTAGGATCCTGACTAAAAATGATTTAAAATACTTTATCTAGATGATAAGATTTGAAGGTGGTTTTTGCTTTATTCTTTAGATATTCTGTGTTGATAACTTTTTTTTTTTACAAAGAACACATGTAATTTGCTTAAAGGTATTTTCTCCACTTAGAGCTCCCACCAGAAGACAGAAAAAGCCCTGCCCTGAAGCCCTCTTAGAGGCTTTGAATGGTGATTGACCATTGAAGGCCCTTTCAAGACTTCTTTCCCCCACTTAACTCCTTTCCCACAAATGTCAGTTCAAATCTATCACTTATTAGCTACTTGCTTTTGAGCAATATTTTTTAATCTTAATAAGCTTGTTTCTTCATAAAATAATGAGTTAAAAATTGCCTCAGAAGGCTGGGTTGTTTTTTTTTTTTTTTAATGTTTATTTTTGAGAAAGAGAGAGAGTGTATGTCCACAAGCCGGGGAGGGGCAGAGACAAAGGGAGACAGAATCCAAAGCAGGATCCTTGTTGTCAGTTCAAAGCCCGACCTGGGGCTCAAACCCGCAAACCGGTGAGATCATGACCTGAGCTGATGTCAGATGTTCACAAACTGAGCCACCCAGGCGCCCCCTCCTCAGAAGTCTGTTGTGAGGATCAAAGATGATAATGTAGGTAAAACGCCTAGTATGGTGCCTGCATATGGGCATATGGTTAGTATATTAGGCTATTATGACCTGCTGTGCTACCACTTTGCTTCCCTAGGGCAGTCTGACTATGCTATACACACTTAGAGAAGAAGATGATGAAGGGGACCCACTCTTATCAATAACACTGGCGCTGCCTTCGCTTCTTCCTATCAGTGGTGACCCTGCTCTCTTCTCTGTCTAATGCAGGGGGATTTGTGAAAGGAAGAAAAACTTCCTACTTTCTCAATAGCCTGCAAACATTTCAAAATTTGACAAATCCGCCCCCTAGTGGCAGACATAAGAATTTCTACAACTTTCTGCCCCAAATTGGAGTTGAAATTGAAAGATCCAAGGTGCCGCCTCTGTCCTGCCACCACCATGTAAATGAGAGAAAGTGCCTAAAACGGGCTCATTGCTCACTTCCTTGGGTTCAGGCTTCGAAGGACCTTCTGAAAATGCAAATCTGTGCCTATGCCTTCAAGGAGTGGTCTGCCTGTGAACCTTGGAGCTTGGATTGGACGGCCAGAGGTATGAGACTTAGTAAGATAAGGGTCAGGAAAGTCTGTGGGAAGTTATCCACACAGGTGAACCATAAAGGGGGCTGCTGGCTATTCAAAGGATGAAAAGCAGAAGGCAGGATTCCCTCAAATGCTTCTTTTTGTCTACCGAGGAGTAATACCTCAAAACAGGAGTTGATGTAGTAACACTACAAATTTGGTCTTGAAGGAAAGGAATGCAAAACTTAACTAGCCTGGAAGGTGACTCTCTTTACTATGTTAGTGTGCATTCGTGCCGGCGTGAAGGACCTATGCTACTCTTCCCGTTGATAAGATGTGTAATGCCAGGCAAGCTATTTAGTCTTTTTGAGCATGAGCTTTCTCATTGCAGAATGGGCACAGTGGTGATAACTATACTCTCAGTGAAATACGTGGCAAATCACAGATCATGTAATGGTTTTGTTAGTTTCTTTAAGTCTTCCTGAACGTGGTATGTTTGTGACTAGTGTTGAAGTTGGGGACAGGTACCAGAAAGGGGGTATGTACGCCTCTTCTGACCTGGACCTGGTGGCTTGATGACATCAGGGGATAGATTATGAAGTCCTTAGGCTCTTGAAAAAGCTGAGGAGAGAGAATGTAAGATGAGCAAACCAATAGATTTGGGTGAAATCCCAGTGGTAGAATCCCAACAGTGAAGTCTTCACAGCCAAGATGGGAGGGAAAAGAAAGAAAAGGAGAAAAAAGAACACAGAAGCTTGAAATCTAGGGAAAGTTATTGGAGATGAGACTCAACTCACAGAAATAGGGTAAGGGCTTTGTCTACAGAAGAGTCAACAAATGCCCAAATGTGAACCCACAGACATGGTCTGAGAGAAATGGAAACTGCTGGAAGGGGCTCCAGAAGCTCCAGAGAAGGTGGTTCTGTTGTAAGTGGTGTGTGCTTGAAGCGGTGACAAAGTCATTCTCCACTGATTTGACCGAATATTGAGTCATCAAATGCCATTCACTTACAAATAAAAAGTGGTAAGACAGGGAAAAACTCTCATGGTTAAAGTTTTATCACATCAGAAATACAGGGAAAAGACCCGTTGGTAACCAATGAATTAAAGCCCAGTTATTTCTGAAGCTAGATCATATAATAATCATAACACAGAGCTGGAAACAGTCTAAAGTCTACTGTCTATGGATACATACATTCTTTCGCTTGTTTATCAAATATATATTTAGGACCATCAATGGTTTGAACACTGTGCTCTACCCAGATCTTTCAGGGTGAAAGATAAATTAGACATGGAGGTCTCCTCCAAGGTGTTTGCAATCCACTAGAGGATACGGCACAGTTATAAAATAATCACAAAACTAAGTAGAAGGGTTGTTAATGTCAAGCAGAGAAAGTTTGGGATATAGTCGGATCACAGCTGGCTAGAAGAGAAACACAGAAATTATAGAGCATTGTTTACAAAACTATTCAGTAAATATGTACTGAGTGATTAAGGTGGAGTGGAAAATAATGGCATAAACAAAGAAGAATGGGAATATGGACTTTAGTGTTAAAAACATCTGGGTAAAAATCTCAGCCTGTGACTTGAGCCATGTAACTCCGTACAACATAAGGGCTCAATAAAACGGTAGCTATTAGGATGTTGTAGCCTAGGGGTGCCTGGATGGCTCAGTTGGTTGAGCTTCCAACTTTTGATTACTCAGGTCATGATCCCAGGGTGGTGGGATCGAGCCCGGCCTAAGGCTCTGTGCTGAGCATGGAGCCTGCTTAAGATTCTCTACCCCTCTCTCTGCCCATCTCCCACACTCACTCACATGCTCTCTCTCTCTCTCAAATTAAAAAAAAAAAAATGAAAAGGGGCACCTGGGTGACTCAGTCGGTTAAGCCTCCGACTTCAGCTCAGGTCATAATCACATGGTTAGTGGGTTCGAGCCCTGTGTCAGGCTCTGTAGCTCAAGCCTGCTTCAGATTCTGTGTCTCCCTCTCTCTCTGACCCTTCCCTGCTCATGCTGTCTCTCTCTCAGAAATAAATTAAAAACATTTTTAAAAAATGAAAAAGAAATATTTAAAAAAAATACTACCTTAGCCTTGATACATGGGTAGATTGTAGATAAGTGGAAAAGAAGGGGAGGGCATTTGTGTCCCACTACATATCAAACATATACTTGTCTCGACACTCTGAGGAATCATCCTTCTCACCAAGATGCTCGTATTATAAGCTAGCAACACAGAGGCATGCTAGGAAGAGGAGAGCAGTCCTGGACGTCATACAACATTGGTTCCACACTGCTAAGGAATAAGGAATCCTGCACACTTTGCACCTCTGTAATACTGTGATTTTATCCTGTGAAATCCTGAGTGGTGAGCCAATGACATGTTGTTTCATGTATTTCACACCCTTGCACTAGCTTCAGGGGGACATATTCTAGGTGGAATTGTATCCCCCAAGCACACTTGTGTTGAAGTCCTAACCCCCGGCACCTCAAAATGTGACCCTATTAGAGTAGGCCCCTAATTCAGTATGGTGTCCTTGAATGGTGTCCTCATAAAAAGGGGAAATTTGGGCATAGAGACACACACAGGGAGATCATGTGAAGCTGAAGGCAGAGATCAAGGTGATGCTTCTACAAGTCAAGAAACTGCCAGAAGCTCGCTGAGAGGTGCAGAACAGCTCCTTCCCTTCAGAGGGAACATGGCCCTACTGACACCTTGATCTCAGACATCTAGCCTCCAGAACTGTGAGACAAGGAATTTCTGTTGTTTAAGCTGCTCAGTTTGTGGTTCTCTGTTACGGCAGCCCTAGCAAACTAATACTGAAAGGTGTTAAGAATTTGAGGAATGGGGGGCACTTGGGTGGCTCAGTCAGTTAAGCTTCTGACTTCGGCCCAGGTCATCATCTCGCAGTCCATGGGTTCGAGCCCCATGTCGGGCTCTGTGCTGACAGCTCAAAGCCTGGAGCCTACTTTGGATTCTGTGTCTCCCTCTCTCTCTGCCCCTCCTCCACTCTCACTCTTTCTCTCTCTCTCTCAAAAATAAATGAACATTTAAAAAAAAATTTTTTTTTTTTAAAGAATGACTCTGAACAGCAACAGGTAGCAGTACCACCAAGATCTGGAAATATGATTCTGGCACTGAGGAGTCTGCCAGAACCCAATGTCAGTTATGAAATACCATCAGTGGATCTGTTGATTCCAAAATATATAATATAGCATCAAGCTTAGGGGGTTCACTTTGGAATAAAAAGCCCTACTTTGGAAATCTGTTGCACTCACTTCCTAGGATGTGACCTCTCTGAGTCTTGGCTTCCCCATTTGTAAAATGGGGATCTCAGAGTGACTGATTTCCTAAATAAGTATCAGAGCTAGGGTAAGAACTCCAAATCCAGTATACTTGCTCAACCACCCACTTATCTGTCCCAGCAAGTGGCCAAGGTCTACATAGGTAAAATAAAACACAACCCACATTTTATTTTATTTTCTTAAATAGTTTATTGTCAAGTTGGTTTCCACATAACACCCAGTGCTCATCCCAACAAGCCTCGTTAGTATAGTGGTGAGTATCCCCGCCTGACACAATCCACATTTTAGACAGTGTCATGATCTGCCTCTATCACTTATTCATATTGGGACCCATTTGCTTCCCCTTTTCTATTCCTACTTGGACATAAATTGCTTTGTCCTAACTTCACCTCCCATGGGGCCCTGTGTAGAGCAGCGCTTCTCAAATTTGAATGTGTGTATGACTGCCTGCAGATCTAGTTCAAGTGCAGATTCTGATTCAGTAGCTCTGGGATGGATCCTGAGAATCTGCCTTTCTAACAAGCTTCTCGGTGATGCCAACGCTTCTGATCTTTGGACCTCAATTTGGGAAGCAAGGGTGTAGATTACTATTACGTTCACAGGTAAACAGAAATAATTTTGGATGAAGGGAACTCTGACCAAATAGTGCCAATTTGCATGTATAAGGCTAAATCAGGTAAAGCAGGTCAGGGACACCTGGGTGACTCAGTTGGTTAAGAGTCTGAGTCTTAATTTCTGCTCAGGTCACTATCTCATGGTTCCTGAGATCCAGCCTTGAGTAGGGCTCTGTGCTGACAGTGTGGAGCCTGCTTAGAATTCTCTCTCTCCCTCTCCTAATGCCTCCCAAAACAATTAAATAAACATTTAAAAAAATAAAGCAGGTCAAATGCTAGTAGCAAAGAAACCATAGTGTGAAAGTTGCCTGCCCCAAACTGTACTGGTGGCCAAATTGTAGTATGATTTTTTACAGTTATGTATATGCTTTTATGTAGGATATTTACAACTTAACTTTTAAAAAGGTAGTCTTCATAACTGCTTCATAAGATAGGATGGGTACTAACATTCCTGGCACACAGAGTGCCCAATAGATGTTGGGTATTTCTATCTTATTTTATAGGTAGAGGCTGAGCCTCAGAGATGTTACCAGCTTGTTCAAACCCCCATCTTCTGCTTCCAGCTGCAAAACATTTCCCACATCACCTCCTCAACTGCTATGTACTTTTCTGGGTTGGACGTAATCTCCTTCCCACCCACCCTCAACTTTTTATTTAGATTTCTCTCTCTTTTTAAGTATATAACTCACAGTCTACACACTAATGGCTTAATAAACATTAGTATATTAATAAATACTGTATTTGCAATGTGCTAAAAAAGACTTAATATGTGAAACAAGACCAATCAACTTCCCCAAACTCTCCTCTCATTTCTCACTCTCCTTAAATAAATGGCCTACTTCCTCACCACCCCAGAACTACCCACACACCTTAAAAAAATATTTATAGCTTTTAAAAGCCTTTCTTAGCCCATCTTTCCTCTCCTCCTGGGCACTCTTAATCTCATTGCTGGTAGCAGCTCTAAATGATCCTCTTGAGATACTATCACGTGTTAAACTCTCGTGGTTTTTATGCCAGAGAGAGAGAGAGAGAGAAAGAGAGAGAGTAGTTGGCAGATGATAAGATGGTTGATTATTTCTGTTCTTGCAGAGATTCCCTTTCTTCTGGATTTTACATGCGAGGATTATTGAGAGTGCCCCCTCCTCCCCCACTCCCCACCACAGTAATTGACATTACACTCATCCTGGATGTGGACAAAGATTCATGTGCATTCAGAGCAGCAAAATTCTCACCATCTGAGAAATGTCTTAAAGGGCTCCAATCCTGGAGGGATTCAGCTGCATTTTGAGGAGGGGCAGCATCACACAGCAACTAACTAAACTAACTAACTAAACTAACTAAAGTCACCATGGCCTACAGCACCTCTTCCTCTTGATCACTGCACACTAGCTTTCATTCCTGATGGCAGAACAACATTTGAGAAGCTAAATACACATACCTCTACCTGGGCCCACAAAATACAAAAGAACCTAATTTAAAATTAAGCCCAAAACACTGCTAAATACATTTAAAAGGGTTTTTTTTTTTTTTGCTTTTGTNAGAAATGTCTTAAAGGGCTCCAATCCTGGAGGGATTCAGCTGCATTTTGAGGAGGGGCAGCATCACACAGCAACTAACTAAACTAACTAACTAAACTAACTAAAGTCACCATGGCCTACAGCACCTCTTCCTCTTGATCACTGCACACTAGCTTTCATTCCTGATGGCAGAACAACACTTGAGAAGCTAAATACACATACCTCTACCTGGGCCCACAAAATACAAAAGAACCTAATTTAAAATTAAGCCCAAAACACTGATAAATACATTTAAAAGGGTTTTTTTTTTTTGCTTTTGGTTCTGTTTTTGTTTTTGCCTCCTGTTGTCTGAAATAAAAGTATTAAAATAGAAGCCAAAAAACTTAACATTATCGCCTACTTTGTGCCAGACATTGTCTTAAAGCCTTTAAACCCAACATCAACCTCTTGAGTACTATCACCACATCCTTTCTAAAGCTGAGCAAATTGACTTTTGAGGAGGTTCAGGAGCTAGTTCAAGGTCACAGAGTTGTTGAACCAGAAATTTAAATCCAGGCAGTGGGACTCGAGGTCTAAGATCTTAACTAATATTCTATACTATTTCCCAAGATGCCTAGATGTTGTCCGTCTGTGAGAATTTAAATATAAACCTACAAGGGTGACTGGGTGGCTCAGTCAGTTAAGTGTCCCACTCTTGATCTCAGCTCAGATCATGATCTCAGAGTCCTGAGTTCAGCCCGCGTTGGGTTCCGCACTGGGTGTGAAGCCTACTTCTTAAAAATAAAATCAGGGGCTCCTGGGTGGCTCAGCAAGTCAAGTGTCTAACTTTAGTTCAGCTTGAGGGTTTGAGCTCTGCATCAGGCTCTGCATGGACAGCTCCGAGCCTGGACCCTTCTTTGGCTTCTGTGTCTCCCTCTCTCTCTGGCCCTCCCTGACTTGTGATCTCTCTCTTTCAAAAATAAATAATAAAATTAAATAAATAAATAAAACCTACAGCCTCTTTCAATTTGGAAAAGAAAAAAAAAAAGGAACTTCCTTTCAAAGCAATTTAAATAAAAAGGGGATTTAATAGCTCCTATCAGTAAACTAGAGAATGGATTGTGTCCAGGGACTTGAACACTCAGGATTCTTTAGGTTTGAGACGAATGTCAGTCTCATTCTTTCAGACTACCACATGTTAGAAACCTCACTGGTGAAGCTTCAGTTTCATAGTCTAGGATTAGCCCATAGAGGAAAAAATTCATCTCCTCTGGCTCCAGTAAGAAAAATTCCTGTGAAAGATTCTGATTGGCCTGATTTAGGTCACGTACTCGTCCTTTCATCAATCCCAGGGACAAGGGAGGGAGAGGACTGTAATCTGCCCAGTCTGGGTCACTTGCCTCCCCTCTGTGGCCTGGAGGGCTGGGTATTGACCAGAGGAGGAGAGAGAGTTGCTAGAGAAAATATAAAATAGCTGCTATAATACGTAACATGGCTATACCTCTTTGAAGTGTACAAAATGCTCTCATGATTAATCCCTTTTGAGTCTCACAATCAGCCTGCAAAGAGGGCACGTCAAGTATTACTAAAAAAAGAAAAGGTGATGAATGGCATTAATTTGTCACTCTCTCCATTGAGAGACAGGGTTCATTTCTCCATCCTTGAATCTGGGCTTGCCCTGTGATATTTAATAAAATATGGCTGAACTTACTCTACTACTTGTCAGTTTTGTCTTTTAAAAATTTTTTTTAATTTATTTTTGAGAGAGGAAGAGAGAGAGAAAGAGACAGCAGGAGTAAGGGAGGCAAAGAGAGAGAGGGAGACACAGAATCTTAAGACAGGCTCCAGGATCTGAACTGTCAGCACAGAGCCCAACACGGGGCTCGAACTCACAAACTGTGAGATCACAACCAGAGCCGAAGTCCAATGCTTAACCAACTGAGCCACCAAGGTGCCCCCAGTTTTGTCTTTAAAAGGCCGTCCATGTTCCGCTTTCTGTCTCTGGGAATACTCACACTTAGGATACTCCCTTTTAAACTCAGCTAGTAAGAAGTCAACCCACCAGGGAATGGCCACAAAGAGGCATTCCATTCACCAGTTCCAGCTAAGCCTTCCACTGACAGCCAGAGTTAACTGCCAGCCATGAAGAGTGAGCCATTGCGGGCATTCGAGGGTGGTTTGGCTGGCAACAGCAGAGAACCAAAACAGAAACTAGGGCTCATTGGCTTCACGTCCTACAGTTAGAAAGTCTCGGAGTTGTAATGCTAAACCAGATGCTCTGACTCTAAACCCACTGGGCTTTCTTTGATTCCTAACTGCCTTCTATTGAAAACAGAACACGCCTTAATTTAAAATCTCCAACTGAGGAATTTCTGCCCAGGATGCAGGTTGGGGAGTGGAGCATATAAGTCACTCAGCAAGCATTTAAGAAGATTTATGTGGCCAGCAACTGAACAAAATGCACTACTTGTTCTTGAGGAATTCAGAGCCTAATCAGTGGAGTTCATTTCAATAAGAACTGATAAGTGCTATGATGAGAAATGTACACTGTACTTTTAAAAAGCATGGTGGGCACTAAACCCAGCCAACAGCAGGAAATAATGGGTGCCTCTTTTTTTTTGGGTGTAGAGGGTATCTCTGAGTCTATCCTGAGGATGTTGAAGAATATGTTTAGAATGAATATAATTATTCATTAAGATAAATATGACAGGAAATGGGAAGGGATGCAGGGAGGAAACTTCTAGTATNCTGAGTCTATCCTGAGGATGTTGAAGAATATGTTTAGAATGAATATAATTATTCATCAAGATAAATATGACAGGAAATGGGAAGGGATGCAGGGAGGAAAACTTCTAGTAGTTAGGTTAAGGATGTGAGTTCTCGTCCTGGTTTCACCTTCCACATCATGTGCTTTGGGCCAAGTCTCCCCTTCACTTAGCTTCCTTGTTTGCAAAGCTGAGGTGGGGGTCACACTATTTCTTCTTTGTGTCCTTGGACGGTTTGTTTCTCCAACTCCCTTTAAGTTTTGATGTTCCTTAGAGCTTGGTCCTTAGCTTATTGCTCTTCTCACTCTGCAAACCCTCGCTAAGTGATCTCATCCACTATTGCTTTGGTTATCACTCATATGGAAATGAACCCCAAGTGTATATGGTAGCCCAGCTCTGTGGGCTATCTACCACTGTAGTCATCTGCTACTGCACATCACTAAATGTTCCACAGGCAAGTAAAGTTCAACATGCCCAGAGCTGCACTCATCCCCTTGCCTACTTGGACTCCCACTTCTGACTTCTCCCTTGGTTGGTGGCACCACCATCAACATTATTAGTGACCTATGAGGTTAATTTCACTCTCAACTTTTCCCTCAACCTTTCACGCAATCCTTTGTCGGTACTACTAATTTTGCCTCCTAAATATTTCTACAGTAATTTATTCCTTTGTCTAGATAGCCCATAAAAACCTCCAATTCAAAATATTCAAGGTGTGACTCCTTATTTCCCCCTCAAACCTGCTCCTTTTCCTGAATTCTAGCACTCCACTCAGTTGTCAAACATAGAACTTAGGCATCATGGTTGATTTCTTCCTGCCTTTGCTTTCCATAACCAGGTAACAACCAATTTCTGATGTTTGGCCTCGTTTGCTTCTTTAATCTACCCACTTCTCTCCATTCTCATGTGATCATCTTTCACTTCCAGTGGTAGTATCCTAATTGGTTTCCCTGCCTTCAGTTTTCAGCCTTCACTTTCTCCGGCCTCTTCTCCACAGTGATGTCGAATCTGATCATGTCAGCAACTTACCCCTTCACCACTCCCTATTTTCTAATTCTTTGACTCTTCATGCTTTACCTGCGGGCTACAAAATCTAGGATAGGGGCCATACTCCATTTACCCTGGTCTCCCCTGCACCTACCACACTGTACTCAGCACATAATAGTTGCTCAATAAATATGAACCTGCACTCATCCCTTCTCTGGTTACAGGGTTGGGGTTTTTTTATATAGTAAATAAATTTGTAATATGTTCTACATGCATTGGACCTCTGGAGACACAGAGTGTCATGATATGGTTCACTGTCGTATGAGTTGGAGGCCTTTAATGAATGCTATGCGACACACGGCAGCATAATGGTACCAAATTGTGTAGTCAGTGCACAGAAGGATATACATCCCAAGGCCATCTTCATAATGGGCCTTAAAACTAAAGTCACCTTCAATGCTCTGGGCAAATATTTTCCCCTTTCTGGATCTCTGCCTCCTTATCTATAAAATGAGCGCTTTGAAAGAAAGGCCGCAAACTCCATACCCGCAGCGGGTATGAGAAATAAAACGGGCCAATGCGTAGGGTTTGGCGCGTGCGCGTGCTTCTCCGGCGCGGCCGTCCCGGCAGCCCTCGGGGGAGGCGGGACTAGGCCGATTCCCGCGGCTTGGCCCAGCCATTGGCGGGCTGTTTGAATGACGGAAGTGA
>NW_027532617.1:599697-664188 GCF_008692635.1 Crocuta crocuta | reverse complement strand
GGAGGTCGGCGATGGCTGCCCCGCAGGCGCACAAACGGCTGTTGGGAAGCTGGCGGGCCGCCGGCGCCGGGGCCTTTTCCGTCTGAGCTGTGGTTCCTGACCCCGGGGTTCTGGTTCGCCGGTGAGTGACGGACGCACCTGCTGCCCGCGGCCCGGCCGTGCAGAACTCCTTAAGCCCCGGAGCTGGAGGCGCGCCTCTCCGGAAGGGGATGCCGTGAAGGCCCCGGGCCCAGCCTGGGGTCGGGCTGGCGGCGGTAAGGACTGCGGCGACTTGGAGGTGCGTCCTGACGCAGACAGGCTCCTTGCTGCGACAGGCTGCTCCCGGAGCTGAGACGCGTGTGGCCTTGCGCGCCCTCCCGGGATGCTGTCGCGCGAGGTCCTTCGGCTTCCAAATCGGGGGCAGCCGGGAAGGCCTCCGCGGTTGCCTCTGTAAACGAAACGTTTCTCTATGCGTCCTGCCTTCTCTTCCCGCGGCTCAGCCGCGGACTTGGCCTGAAACCCGGTGGCGGTTTAAGAGCCCTTCCTAGAATTGTTTCTTGCAGACAGCGTGCTCTTTTTTGGTGCCTCTCATCTTTAATTTCTCCGGTAGTAAGTCCAGCCACAGCTGAGCTTTTGAAACAGTGGGGAACGTTTGAGTCTTTAATACTTAAAAAAGCATTTGGCAGTTTCACATTCACTAAGTCACGTAATCATCAGAACAACCTGTTGGGGCAGATGTTATGATTCCCAATGTAGTTTAGGAAAACGAGACCAAAGTAACTTAAGTGACTTGGTCAGTGCCTTCCTGCATTAAATGGTCATGATGAGTCTTGAACACAAATCTTCTAGAGCTAGTATTTTGTGAATACAGTATGCCAAGTGCTGTTTAATCCTCGGGACAAAATCTTAAAAGATAAGTAGTATCATTTCTGTTATTGGATAACATTAATACACAGAATTTAAAAATCCATACTGCTAAAGGGGCGCCTGGAGCCTCAGTCGGTTAAACATCCGACTTTTGCTCAGGTCATGATCTCGGGTTCACTAGTTCGAGCCCCGGCGGTACTGTGCTGACAGCTCAGAGCCTGGAGCCTGCTTCAGATTCTGTGTCTCCCTCTTTCTCTGTCCCTCCCCCTCCCCCACTCTGTTTTTCTCTCTCTCAAAAATAAGTAAACATTTAAAAAAATCCGTACTGGTACGAATAAATGATTCAATGAATAAGAGAGGGAGCAGGGGAAACTTCCTTACAGTAGGATTATGATTGATAAGTGCAGAAGGAATAATGGAAATAGAAAATGCTTTTTGGCAAACGCCACAGTTAATGTTTCAAACAACAACCATCAGTGGATTCTCAGGAGCAAACATATAATAAGGAACATGATATTTACATATAGGCTCAACTGTCTCTCCACTGATACTTCTAAAGGAGAGAGACCTGGTAGACCCCACCCAACCACGTGATCAAAATTAACATCACCAGTTGGCAGTAAGACATGTTAACACAATTTAATACATTGAGAAAGGTTGCATCATCACTTCTGTGGCCTTCTTGCCAAAAATGCATAATCTTAGTTTAACTACAAGAAAAGGTTAAGCAAATCCATATTGTGGGGCATTCTATAACTGACGAGTAGTTTTAAAAAAATCAAGAGGTTGAAAAGAAAGGCACGGATTGAGGAACTGTCCCAGATTAGAGGAGTCCAAGGAGACATGACAGTTTCAGCCATTGTGAAAATGTAGTTCAGCTCCTGTATTCTGAAATCCATCTGCATGACTGCTTCTGGCCAGTGACTGAACATGGCACAGACCTTAAGGCAGGCCTAGTCCTGAGAAACAAGGGACTTTTGCTTAAGAACTCCTCAGAGGTTTTACTAAATCAATCTCCTTTAGACTGCATGGCAATCATCTACCCAGATTTCCCTCTCTCCATTCATTGTCAGATTTGCATGGAAGTCTGAAGTGATCCCAGCTTTTACTGGCTCCTCCCCATTTTCCCTCACACAGGCATTTCTCCTGACAAAATCTTTGTGGGTTTAATCCTGTCTTGTCCTCTGCTTCTTGGAGGATCCAAAGATATACAATGGTTGAAAGCAATGGGTTGTCCTTGGATTGGGTCCTGGTTCAGAAAATGGACATTAGTGGAATACTTGACAAAAAAATGAACAAGGTCTATAGATTAGTGAAAAGTATTGGGCTAATGTTAATTTCTCGGTTTTGGTCATTGTGCTGTCATTGACAGAGGAGCTGAGGAAAGAGTACAGTATATGGGAGTTCTACATCTGAAATTATTTACAAATTAGTTAAAAAGTTAAGAAAATTATATGCGAGAGAAAAAGTTACTCCATCACATCTCAGGAGGTAAAAGTAACAAATGTAGGTTTTCCTATACTCCTGAAGAAAATGGGATGAAAGATACTCAAAATAATCTGAAAAAAATAGTGTGCCCCCCTCCCCGTTTTTGAGGTATAACTTTGAATAAAGTACACACATCTAAAAGTATCATGTGAGGAATTTTTACATACGCTTACACCTGTGTAATCATTATACAGATCAAAATACAGATTATTTCTAGCATCTCTGCAGGCTCCTTTCTGCCCCATCCTAGTCATTAACCTCCAGAAAGATAACCCCTATTTTTTTTAAAAAAAAAAGTTTTTTTTAAAAAAAAAAAAGTTTTTTTTTAATGTTTTATTTATTTCTAGGAGAGAGAGAGACAGCGTGAGCAGGGAAGGGTCAGAGAGAGAGGGAGTCACAGACTGAAACAGACTCCAGGCTCTGAGCCGGCAGTCAGCACAGAGCCCGACGCAGGGCTCGAACCCACACCGCGAGATCATGACCTAAGCGAAAGTCGGACGCTTAACCGACTAAGCCACCCAGGCGCTCCAAGATGACCCCTATTTTAACTTCTGTAATCACAGATTAGTTTTGCTTGGTTTGAGCTTCATATGAATGGTATTTTGTAGTGCGTTCTCTTTTTTCCCTTGATGCTTTGTCTATGAGATTTATCAGGTTTGAATATGAATTTTCAGAGACCTTCAGATAACTGTGAGGACTGAATTTAATCTTGCTCATTTTTTCTTTTTCATTTTGTACTTGTTCATCAGTCCCCACTCACAAAAAAATTCCAGTTTAAACCAAAATTTCCTCATTCCACATGTTTTATCATGTCAGAAAGTTAGGAGCCATATGGAATAAGGAAACCAGATTTTTTCTTTGGATCTACAACAGATCCTGTCGCTTAGGTCAAGTCCTTTAACCCAAAAGACTTTTGATTCTTCATTTATAAAATGAGGAAGACAGGGTCGCCTGGGTGGCTTAATTCGTTAAATGTCCCTAAGATCTCACAGTTCATGAGATCTCACAAGCCGTGAGATCAAGACCCCCACATTAGGCTCTGCCCTGACATCCTGGAGCCTGCTTGGGATTCTCTGTCTCCCTCTCTCTCTCTCTCTCTGCCCCTCCCCAGCTTGCAAAAAATGAGGAAGACAGCAGCACTTTACCTACTGTTATCAAAGCCCTGTGAATATCAGATGAATGGAATGCGTTGGAAAAAATTTTCAAATGCAAGTGATTATTTCTTTTTGGCATCAGAGTCCTATTATTAGTCCCTATTACATAACTTTAAATCCTCCTAGCCATAAAAAATCCATTCATAGTATGCAAAATACTGCCTAGTAATTGTTAGTTGTTAAGTTACTTGGAATATTAAAACTATAACCTCTGTCCTTCAGTTGTTAGGAATCTACCTAGAAAGGGCACACTGTAGTAGATGAAAAATTAGAGGAAGGTAATACCAAGACAATATTAGATTGGTCTCCTTGTGAGTGTAAATGTAATATACATTATAGGTGGGCAAGTCAGGAATGAGGTGATGGTGGGTAAGGCAAAAATAAATAGAGTCTCAAGAAGAAGTGGGGCTTAAGCAAACTTCGGAAAGCTCTTGAATATCCATGGTATAATCTTGGGTGGAGAGTGCAAACACCTGAATCTCAACAGCATTAAAAGAATAGGTCTGGGGCGCCTGGGTGGCTCAGTCGGTTAAGCGTCCAACTTCGGCTCAGGTCATGATCTCGCCGTTCGTGGGTTTGAGCCCCATGTCGGGCTCTGTGCTGTGCTGACAGCCAGCTCAGAGCCTGGAGCCGGTTTCGGATTCTGTATCTCCCTCTTTCTCTGACCCTCCCCTACTCATGCATAAATTTTAAAAAAGCAAAAAAAAAAAAAAAAACATTAAAAGAATCTGAGAAGCTAAACACCTGACTCATCCAAACAACAGAATTGTTTTCAGAAATTTTTTAAATGATCATTGATTTTTTTAACAATCACACCATCGTAATTATTAAAGAATTGTTGAAGGTTGATGTGATTCCATAGGATACAGGGACACTTGGTGATCAAGTTATACACAGTGGACTGAGAGTTGAATCTAGGGAGCAGGAGACTTGCAATTATAGCAGTCTTGCTGGTTATGAACAAGTTATCAGAGTTCTAAAGTGTAACATTGTAAAATTGTGGAACATTTATGCTAACATGTTTTTTTAAGTCTTTGTGTTTTTTTACATTTAAGCTAGGTAGACTCTGGGAATCTCAATTAGAAGTAAGTGAAGTCCCAGATCCTCTAGGTAAACAACACTACTGTAATGGGGGAAAACTGTGTCCAAGTAAATGCTACTTGTAAATATAAATTGACTTAGTTTTTCTGAATTATTTGTTTCGTGTATATATAGTCCTTTAAATATTAAGTATTTAAATACATTTTAAAAATTGTTCTGATCTTTGCTGTCCTATTTGAATAGACATTTTTCTTTTTCTTTTTTGTTTTTTTAACTTCAGAACCTTTATATTTAAAGTACCCAGAAATGAAAAGAAAGGTAGGGAATGCTGGCAAACTGAGATTGAGTCCTAATGAGGAAGCTTCCGTTCTAAAAGAAGATTATGAAAGAAGACGAAAACTAAGATTGCTGCAGGTAAGATTCATTTAGGACAAAGTTTCAAATTCTCCATCTTCCCCAAATTATTAGTGTTTTTACAGTAGAGAGTTGTAGATGTTTCATTTAAAGCCCTTTTCTGTCTGTATAAGAGCCCTGGTTCTTGAGTATTAACTAGTTTTGGAGAATTTGAAAAATAGGCTGAAATAGTAAATAGATGAAGAAGAGCTTGAGGCTAGGGATTATTTGACTTGATAATTATTCGAAAATCATTCTTTAAACATTTTTGAAATTGTGTGTTACTGTTGAGGATTAGAGTAGGAAGATTAGGATGACTTTGAAGACTTATTGGAAAGATTATTAGGTGCTGCAACAAATTTATTAAGAAGTTGTAGATTATTTTCTAGAGGTCTTCTCAGAGTAAGACAGTTAAGTCCTTGTGAAGCATGTTTTGGGTACCATTCTGTCTAGAATTGGGGATGATGTACCACAAACATGGACTTCTCATCTAGCTGTATCTGTATTCACGTAGGGTAGAAATTTTGTTGATCATCCTTACCATTTTAACCTCTTATAGGTTATTAAAATGACCATGGTAATCCTATTAGTGCTTGGGTTGGGGAGAAGACAAGAGCTAATAAAGCAGAGAACTTTAGAAGTAGTCTTGAGGATTTAACTTCTTACCTGATTTGGATTTTCTGCTTTCGGTAGGCCATATATGGATATTCAGGAAAATTGATATGCCTGAGAAGAATTCATTTAAGTTCGTATTTCCAAGTAGCTTTTCAGAAAACTTGAAGTAAGCCTCTTTTCATATAATCTGTTAAATATGCATTCTTTAGGTTCGAGAACAAGAAAGGGATATCGCTTTTCAGATAAGAGAAGATATAAAACAGAGGAGAAATCAGCAATTAGCTCGTTTGGCAGAGGAACTAAGGACAGAATGGAAAGAATCACAAACTCAGAAAATAAAGAACTTGGAAAAACTGTATTTGGCAAGTTTAAGAAATATGGGAGAGGGACACCAACAAGCCAAAGAAAATGTAAGTGAACACTTACTGACCACCTGTCTGGTAGTAGTAATGGTTAAAAGTAAGTTACAGTTACTCAATGTTTGTCTGGTATAAATGTATACACGTAGAGAATTTATTTTGGGCAGCCTAAACTTATGTTTTCTACAATCGTTTTTTAAAATTATAGTTGACATACAATATTATATTAGTTTCAGGTGTACAACATCATGGTTCAGCAATTACCTTATGTGGTGTTCACCCTGATAATTGTGTATATAGTTACCATCTGTCACCACTCAGAGTTATTACAATAATACTGATTATATTCCCTCTGATGTTTCTTTTCATTCCTATGACTGATATATTTTATAGTGACAAGTTTGTACCTCTTAATCCCCTTCATCTATTTCACCCATCCCCCCCCCACTCACCTCTGGCAACCACCAGTTTGTTCTCTGTATTTATTAGTCAGTTTCTTATTTTTTTGTTCATTTGTTTTGTCTTTTAGATTTCACATACAAGTGAAATCATAAGGTATTTGTCTTTCTCTGTCTGAATTATTTTACTTAGCACATTACCCGTAGGCTTTCCATACTGTTGGAAATGGCAAGATCTCATTTCTTTTTTTTTAATGACTGATATTCCATTGTGTATATACACCATAGCTTCTTTATCTATTTATATATCCATTTATATTTATAATTTTATATCCATTTATAAGTGGACACTTAGGTTACTTCTGTATCTTCGCTATTATAATCTGCAATAAACGTGGGGGTGCACATATCTTTTCAAATTCATGTTTTTCATTTTATTTTGATAAATACCCAGCAGTAGAATTACTAGTATTTTTATTTTTAATTTTTTGAAGAACCTCCATACTGTTTCCACAGTGACTGCACCAATTTACATTCCCACCTACAGTGCGCAAGGATTCCCTTTTATATACTCACCAACACTTGTTATTTCTTTTTGATACTAGCCATTCTGACAGGTGTAAGGTGATAAATCATTGTGCTTTTGATGTATATTCCTTTAATTAGTGATGTGGAGCATCTTTTCATGTGTCTGTTGGCAGCCATATGTCTTCTTTGAAAAACTGTGTATTTAAGTACTCTGCCCATTTTTAAATTGGGTTATTTGATTTTTGTTGTTTTGAGTTATATGAGAACCTTATATAGTTGATATTAATGCTATATCATTAATTAATGCTAATTAATTAATAATCTGATTATCATTAATTAATCATGTATCAGATTGTTATCTGATATATCATTTACCAATATCTTCTCCCATTTAGTAGGTTACCTTTTCATTTTTTTGATGATTTCCTTCACTGTGAAAAAGCTTTCTAGTTTGATGCAGTTCAGTAGTTTATTTTTGCTTTTGTTTCCTTGCCTAAGGAAACATATCCAGAAAAATAATGCTAAGGCTGATTTCCATGAGATTACTATTTATGTTTTCTTTTAGGAATTTAATGGTTTCAGGTCTTACATTTATGTCTTTAATCCATTTTGGGTTAATTTTTGTATATGGTACAAGAAAGTGGTCCAGTTTTATTCTTTTGCATGTGGCAGTCCAGTTTCCAATACTATGTATTGAAGAGGCTGTTTTTTCTGCATTGTATATTCTTGCCTACTTTGTCACAGATTAATTGACAGTATAAACACGGGTTTATTTCTGGCTTCTGTGTTCTGCTCCATTGATCTATGTGTCCGTTTATGTGGTAGTAACCATACTGTTTTGATTATTACAGCTTTGTAATACAGTTTGAAATCAGCAAGTGTGATGCCTCCAGTTTTCTTCTTTCTTAAGATTGCTTTGGCTATTTGGAGTCTTTGTGATTGTGTACAAATTTTAGAATTATTTGTTCTAAGGACGCCTGGGTGGCTTAGTCGGTTAAGCGTCAGACTTTCACTTAGGTCATGATCTCGCAGTTCGTGGGTTCGAGCCCCGCGTCGGGCTCTGTGCTGACTGCCGGCTTGGAGCCTGGAGCCTGTTTCGGAGTCTGTCACTCCCTCTCTCTCTGACCCTCCCCTGCTCATGCTGTCTCTCTCTCCTAGAAATAAATAAAACATTTTTAAAAATTAAAAAACAACAACAACAACAAAAGAATTATTTGTTCTAGTTCTGTGGAAAACCTTGTTGGTACTTCGCTAGGGATTGCATTGACTCTATAGATTGCCTTGGGTAGTATGGACATTTTAACAATATTAATTTTTCTAATTCTTGAACATTATATGCCTTTCCATATATATGTGTCATCTTCAGTTTCTTTCATCAGTGCTTTATAATTTTCAAAGTATAGTTCTTTTCACCTCCTTGGTTAAATTTATTCCTAGGTATTTTATTCTTTGTGATATAATTGTAATTGGGATTGTTTTCTTAATTTCATTTTCTCCTACTTTGTTATTACGGTATAGAAATGCAACAGAATTGTGTATATTAATTTTGTATCCTACAGCTTTACTGAATTCATTTATTTCAGTAGTTTTTTGGTGGAGTCTTTAGGGTTTTCTGTATGTAAAATCATGTCATCTGCAAATAGTGACAGTTTTACCCATTCCTTTCTAGTTTGAATGCCTTTTATCTCCTGTGTGATTTCTGTGGCTAGGAAGTACAGTACTGTGTTGAATAATAGAGTAGACATACTTGTCTTGTTTCTGATCTTAGAGGAAGAGCTTTCAACATTTTACCTGTGAGTATGATGTTAGTTGTGGGAGTCTCATAAATGGTCTTTTGTTATCTTGAGATATGTTCCCTCTGAACCCATTTTGTTGAGAGTTTTTGTCATGAATGGATGTTGAATTCATTCCTGGTATAAATCATATTTGATCATGGTAAGTGATCCTTTTAATGTATTGTTGAACTCAGTTTGCTAATATTTTGTTGGGGGTTTTTGCATTTATGTTGATCAGGGATTTTGGTCTATGATTTTTCTTTTTCTGTAGCTTCTATCTGGTTGTGGTATCAGGGTTATGTTGGCCTTATAGAGTGCATTTGGAGGCATTCCTCCCTCTTCTATTTTATGGAATAATTTGAGAAGGGTAAGTATTAATTCTTTTTTAAGTGTTTGGTAGAAGTTCGCCAGGAGCCATCTGGTCCTGGACTTAAATTTTTTGAGAGTTTTTTTAAATTATTAATTGAACTTTAATATTAGTGATCAGTCTGCTCATATTTTCTATTTCTTCCTGATTCAGTGTTGGAAGATTGTTTCTGGGAATTTATCCAGTTTTTTTCTAGGTTGTCCATTTTGTTAGTATATAATTTTTCATAGCAGTCTTTTTTTTTTAATACTTTATTGTCAAGTTGGTTTCCATGTAACACCCAGTGCTCATCCCCACAAGTGCCCTCCTCCATGCCCATTCCCCCCCTCCCCCCCCACACCCAACAGTCCTCAGTTTGTTTCTCAGCATTCAAGAGTNTCCTCTTTGGAAAAGTGTCTGTTCATATCTTCTGCCCATTTCTTCACTGGGTTGTTTGTTTTTCGGGTGTGGAGTTTGGTGAGTTCCTTATAGATTTTGGATATTAACCCTTTATCTGATATGTCATTTGCACCTATCTTTTCCCATTCCGTTGGTTGCCTGTTAGTTTTATGGATTGTTTCTTTTGCTGTGCATATGTTTATTTTGAGAGAGAAACAGAGCACGAGCAAGGGAGGGGCAGAGAGAAAGGGAGACTCAGAATCTGAAGCAGGCTCCAGGCTCTGAGCTGTCAGCACAGAGCCCAGCGTGGGGCTTGAACCCATAAGCCATGAGATCATGACCTGAGCCAAAGTCAGATGCTTAGCTAACTGAGCCACCCAGGCTTCTCAGCACCCCATGTCTTTTTGATTGGAAGATTTAGTTCATTTACATTTAAAGTAATTATTGATATGTATGTACTTATTGCCATTTTGTTGTTTTCTGGTTGTTTTTGTAGTTCTTCTGTGTCCCTTTCTTGCTTTCTTTGTGTTTTGATGACTTTCTTTAGTGTTACGTTTGGATTTCTTTCTCTTTATTTTGTGTGTCTATTATAGGTTTTTGGTTTGTGGTTATCATGAGGTTCATATTAGGTATCCTATATATATAGCAGTCTATATTAAGTTGATGGTTGCTTAAGTTCAGACATTATAAAAATGTTAAATTTGTATTGCCCCTTTACATTTTATATATGTGGTATAATATTTTACATTGTTTTATGTGTCCCTTAACTAATTATTATAGATATAATTGATTTTACGACTTTTATCCTTTAACCTTCATACTAGCTTTATAAGTGATCAACCAGTGGAATTTTTTTCTTTCATAGTTTTCTCACTTCTAGTTATGGCCTTTTCTTTTCCACTCAAAGAAATCTCTTTAACATTTCTTATAAGGCTGGTTTCAAGGTGATGATTTAATTGTTGATGTTTTAATTGTGTGTCTTGGTGTGGGTCTCCTTGGTTTCATGTTGTTAGGTGCTCTGTTTACTTCCTGGACCTGGAAATCTGTTTACTTCCCCAGGTTAGGAAAGTTTTCAGGTATTGTTTGTTCAAATACTTTTTTTGTTCCCCTTTATTCTCCTCTGGGACCCTCGTATTGTGAATGCTATTACACTTGATTGTGTCTCGGGTCCCTTAACCTATCCTCATTATTCTTATTATGATTATTCATTTTTATTTTTGCTGTTTAGCTTGGGTGCTTTGCACTACCCTTTTTTCCAGCTAGCTGATTCATTCTTAAGTTTATTTGTTTATTTTGAGAGAGAGCATGAGAGCAGGGGAGGGGCAGAGAGAGGGAGAGACAGAATCCTAAGCAGGCTCTGTGCTATCAGCAAGGAGCCATACCCGGGGCTTGAACTCCCAAACTGGGAGATCATGACCTGAGCCAAAATCAAGAGTGGACCCTTAATCAACTGAGACACCCAGGTGCTCTGTGATTGGTTCTTTTTAATATTTTCTATCTCTTTGTTTAAGTTCTCACTGAATTCATCCACTTTTAAATTTGGTGAGCTTCTTTCTTACCATTACTGTGAACTCTTTACCTGGTATATTGCCCGTCTCCATTTTGTTTAGTTCTTTTCTGCAGTTTTGCCTTGTTCCTTTTGTTTAGAACATATTCCTCCATCTCCTCATTTTGACTGATTTTATGTGTTTGTTTCTGTGAATTAGGTGGAGTTCCCTCTCCTGGTCTTGAGGGAGTAGACTTATATAGGAATGTCCCCAGTGTAGACCGAGTGTGCCCAGCAGCTATTGCCGGCCAGCTGCAGCTGGTGTGGTCATAGTCCAGGGGCCTGATTGCTACACTGCAGGGCCACCCTGGTGGGACAGCTAGAGTGGGCATAGGCCAGGGGTCTCAGGTGCTCTGTGCTGGGGCCACCCTGGCAGGATGACTGCACTGGAGCAGGCTGGGGCTCCTGGGGTGCTCCATGCTGGGGCTGCCCCAGCAGACCTGCCTCAAATTTTCTATATATTAATATAATTCAGTAATCCTGGTAGATGCATTTCTTAGGAAAAATCACTGTCCTGCAAAACCTGTCTTCATATGATGTTTAAATTGGAAATATTCTCTTCCAGTACTTAACCATCTGGGTAAATAAAATAACCTTCTGAATCTGAAGTTGTTTCAAGCAATTTGGACAGATTCATTGGGCAGAATTCAGATCTCCCATTTTAGAGGGAAATGTTTTAGAGGGTATGAGGAAATGTTTGTTTGTGGAATATGTATATGCTTGCATTTGATTCACAAACAATAATACTTTGTCTTTCAAAAAAACAAAGTAGAACTTAGTATTTAAGTATTTAGTATTTAAGACTATTCCCAGACCATGTGTTGTTTATTGTGATTTATGGTTGGAAAATACTAGATTGTGGTCTCAGAGACAGCCGCACAAAATAAACAACCTGGTTCCAAAAAAATTGTTTGATATCAAACAATTAGTGAAGAAAATAAATATCCTTAAAGTATGTGACAATGAAATATGGTCCTTGATCCCTGAGTTTAATCTGTTTTCAGTAATAGCCTTAGGTTGTGACATCTGATTTTTGTAGTTTTATTTATGCCACCATTAACTTTGTGCTTTAAGTGCAATGTTTCCTAAACCTCAGTCATTTGAATACCTTCATGATTTTAGCCCTGACTGGAGAACCACCCATATTATTTGTCTGGCATTTTAATCTTGTTGAACATAACATTTTAAGTAATATATATTTTTAGGAACCTGATTTGAATGCTCTGGCACGGCGGGCAGCAGAAAGAAAAAGAAAAGCAGAAATGAGGCATAAAGAGGCTCTGAAATTACAGAAAAATCAAAAAGAAGAACTAATGAAACAAAAAACATGGTAAAGTAATAATGATTTTTATCATATTTTCCACTGGAACCGATAGGGTTAGAAGTAGAGAATACATTGGATACTATTTAAACAGATAGTACATATAAGTTATGGGGTATATCAATTGGTTTTTTTTAAACTTGGTTTAAAAATAATGCATTCGGGGACACCTGGATGGCTGAGTCAGTTAAGCATCCAGCTTGTGATCTCAGTTCAGGTCTTGATCTCAGGGTTGTGAGTTTGGTCCCCCTGTTGGGCTCCATGCTGGGTGTGAAGTCTACTTAAAAGTAAAATAAAATAAAAATAATGTTGTGGGGGTGTGGTTTGCCTAGGTGAGCAAATTAACAAATGACTTCAGCAATTACTTAGTTTCTAGAGAAAAGTGTGGCTAGTTCAAAATGCATGTCCCCCTAGATCTGTCTGCCTCTGTGTAAAAAAAGAAAAATCAGTGCAGTTAAGAGCACGGAAAGAGATTCAGACTATTGGCAAATCATTTAATGTGTATTTTTGCATGTTGTAAAAATGACGGAGCCCCTTACTAATCAACAGTGCTCATTTTATACAGTGGCCCGTCTTTATCAACATTTCTAGTTTTTTGTACTCTAAACCCTTGTAAATTAAGAAGCATTAGATGTTTGTTGGGTCACTTTCAGTGTAGGACTTTATGTCTTTAGATACACGTCTTGGGGCGCCTGGGTGGCTCAGTCGGTTGAGCGTCTGACTTCGGCTCAGGTCTTGATCTCACGGTTCATGGGTTTGAGCCCCGCATCAGGCTCTGTGCTGACAGCTAGCTCAGAGCCTGGAGCCTGCTTCAGATTCTGTATCTCCCTCTCTCTCTGACCCTCTCCTGCTCATGCTCTCTCTCTCTCAGAAATAAATAAAACATTATAAAAAAAATAGATACCTGTCTTTTACTTGTAAACATTTTCTTACATGTCCGTTGTGTAGAGACTTATTATTAAACAGCGTATTGAGCCTGTGGGATAAGACTGGAGAATTTCTTGAGATCCTCTGCCTTTTATATTTTAGACTGTAAGGGTTGTGCTGTAATATTACCTAAGGGATTAATTTAGGACATCTCTTGTTTTTTTCAAGGCATATAACAGCTCGAAAGGAAGCACTACTTGTGGAAAAAGNTTATCATATTTTCCACTGGAACCGATAGGGTTAGAAGTAGAGAATACATTGGATACTATTTAAACAGATAGTACATATAAGTTATGGGGTATATCAATTGGTTTTTTTTAAACTTGGTTTAAAAATAATGCATTCGGGGACACCTGGATGGCTGAGTCAGTTAAGCATCCAGCTTGTGATCTCAGTTCAGGTCTTGATCTCAGGGTTGTGAGTTTGGTCCCCCTGTTGGGCTCCATGCTGGGTGTGAAGTCTACTTAAAAGTAAAATAAAATAAAAATAATGTTGTGGGGGTGTGGTTTGCCTAGGTGAGCAAATTAACAAATGACTTCAGCAATTACTTAGTTTCTAGAGAAAAGTGTGGCTAGTTCAAAATGCATGTCCCCCTAGATCTGTCTGCCTCTGTGTAAAAAAAGAAAAATCAGTGCAGTTAAGAGCACGGAAAGAGATTCAGACTATTGGCAAATCATTTAATGTGTATTTTTGCATGTTGTAAAAATGACGGAGCCCCTTACTAATCAACAGTGCTCATTTTATACAGTGGCCCGTCTTTATCAACATTTCTAGTTTTTTGTACTCTAAACCCTTGTAAATTAAGAAGCATTAGATGTTTGTTGGGTCACTTTCAGTGTAGGACTTTATGTCTTTAGATACACGTCTTGGGGCGCCTGGGTGGCTCAGTCGGTTGAGCGTCTGACTTCGGCTCAGGTCTTGATCTCACGGTTCATGGGTTTGAGCCCCGCATCAGGCTCTGTGCTGACAGCTAGCTCAGAGCCTGGAGCCTGCTTCAGATTCTGTATCTCCCTCTCTCTCTGACCCTCTCCTGCTCATGCTCTCTCTCTCTCAGAAATAAATAAAACATTATAAAAAAAATAGATACCTGTCTTTTACTTGTAAACATTTTCTTACATGTCCGTTGTGTAGAGACTTATTATTAAACAGCGTATTGAGCCTGTGGGATAAGACTGGAGAATTTCTTGAGATCCTCTGCCTTTTATATTTTAGACTGTAAGGGTTGTGCTGTAATATTACCTAAGGGATTAATTTAGGACATCTCTTGTTTTTTTCAAGGCATATAACAGCTCGAAAGGAAGCACTACTTGTGGAAAAAGAGAGATCTGCCAAAATTACAAGTCTGCCACCACCACCTCCAAGTCTTTTTGAGGTGAATTACTTGGAGCGTTGAGAAGAACTAGGTTATAATAATTCTTGACTACTAGAATTCAATGCAGGTCAAAATTTCATTTGCTTAAACTTAATTTTTAAATTTACAGGTAATACACGAGTATGTCTAGAGTATTTAAAAATAATCCTAGATACTTTTTATCCATTCTTTAGTATATATCTCTGATGTGTAAGGATGTTTTTTAAATACAGTTTTAGTATTCCTGATATCTAATACCCAGTCTATATTCAGTTTTCAGCAGTTGCCTTAATTTTTTTTAGTTGTTTCAAAAGCTGTTTTTGATTTTTTTAAAGCTATAAATGGTTTGGTCTTTTTGTTTTTTTTTTAATGTCCTTTATTTTGGGGGGGAAAAACTGGATTATTTGCCCTGTTGACTTTTTACACTCAAGATTTGGGCATTGTAAATGGTTACCATTTTACAGATAAAGAAGTTAGGTTCAGATAAGTTTATAAATTTACACAAGACTACATAAAGTGGATAAGAGGTGTCTATTTGTCTATGGGAGTAATATGTGTGCTTTTGTGATTCGGAGCTTGTTTTAGAAAAGACATTAAGTAAAATGGAAATGAATCTTAAAAGGTATTGGTTCTTTTGTTTTACAGTAGTTGTAGTTATTGAAATGGCTGTTTGGGTGATTATCACAATTACATAGTTATTTCTATCTAAAAAGTAGAAATAAACCCCATAAGTAGAGGGATATCTAATTTCATTGTATATACAGGCATATCTTATGTATGCAAGATCAGCATAAGTACCAGATGTGGGCCTCTTTAAGGCCTTCATTTTGTCAGCTTCCCTGCTTTTATGCGGAGCCATCTGCCATGGGACATTTGATCCAAAAGATTCAAATAGAAGCATTTCAGATTTCAGTCACTCTGTCAGTACCACCTCCCTCGGTACCGAGTTAAAACGCAAGCAGCATTTTATCCATGATACCTTTTGATTACATTTATTGTAATTCTTAATGTTCCTAACCAGTCAGGGTCAAATATTTACAAAAAGCAAACAAAGCATTATCTGTGTAAATGATCTGACAAATAGGAATTATATGCAAATCTGTAGTTGTACTTTTTCTGCCAAGTTTTTATTATGAAAATTTTTAAAATACAGAAAAGTTAAAAGGCAAGTACAGTTAAATGAATAGCTGTTTACATCTATATATGTATGTATAGATTTCACATAAGAATAAGGACATTCTCTTATGCAACCACAGTATCACACTGAGGAAATTAATAGATTTTTAATACCATTTAATATAGAGTCCATGATTAAGATTCTCCAGTTGTCTCTAAATTGTTTTATCTTACAACTTCATATATGTATATGTATACACACACACACACACGATTTATTGTCAAGTTAGCTAACATACAGTGTATACAGTGTGCTC
Organism: Crocuta crocuta; assembly: GCF_008692635.1. Classification (NCBI taxonomy): domain Eukaryota; kingdom Metazoa; phylum Chordata; class Mammalia; order Carnivora; family Hyaenidae; genus Crocuta; species Crocuta crocuta. The sequence continues at coordinate 648,268 of NW_027532617.1, read as the reverse complement.
TTGGTTTTGCAGGGACAACTTCTTTCTTTTTTAAATAGGATTCCAGTTGGGTTTCACCTGTTGCTTCTGCTTGTTTTGTCTCTTAGTGTCTCTCAATCTAGAACATTCTCACACTCAACCCTAGTCAACTTTTGTATTTTAGACTTTTTGAAGAGACTAATTTCTCATATTCTGTTTGTCTCATTTGGTTATGGTGGTGACTACAAGGCATCTCTATCGTAAAGGTATATTTTGTTCTGTTCAGTTATCAAGTTATCTGGGAGGCCGGATAATCTGGGAGGTGATACTCTGGCACCAGATAGGTATCTGTCATCCTTCTACTTTTATGCACGGTCTTATTTCCATTTGAAAAACAAGTTTCTCATCACTGGTGATGCACCACCATAACCAAGTGATCAAACCTAGAATCCATAATAAGAGAGCAGCTTGCCATTATGTACATTCTAATGTTACTCAGTAAACTATACAGTATCAACAATTTAATATTCTTACCTAAGTATGCTCTAGTTTTTCAACCTGTGTTTCATGTTAATGGAACTATAGTGCATGATCCCCATGTAAGAAAAATGAATAAGGATAATGGGTAGAGGGGTGCCTGGGTGGCTTAGTTGGTTAAGCGTCCGACTTTCGCTTAGGTCATGATCTCACGGTTCGTGGGTTCGAGCCCCGCGTCAGGCTCTGTGCTGACTGCCAGCTCAGAGCCTGGAGCCTATTTCAGTCTGTGACTCCCTCTCTCTCTGACCCTCCCCTGCTCACGCTGTCTCTCTCTCTGTCTCCTAGAAATAAATAAACATTAAAAAAAAAAAAAAGGATAATGGGTTAGATACAAAATTACTTTTTTTTATAGGGTTCAGCTTTAATTGAAAATACTGTTACCTAATAATCCATTGTCTATGTTCCTTTTTCAGAACGTTGAATTAAAAAAAACTTCTCATGTGAAAACCAGTAGTTCTACCTATCATCATCTCCACGCTTTTGTGAATAGAGAGATGGATAGAAACCAGGTGATTGACTTATTGTTGTTCATGGTCCTCACTTTATTTCTCTGTTCATTGAAGTGAGTTATATCTATACGTGTTCTTTATGAAAAATTTGCCACTATAAACATAAACTATAGGAAAATAGCTACCAATTTCATCACCAAAGAGTAATGTGATTCCTACATTAATGAATTCATTATAGTCTTTATATATAAATATATGCATACACTTTTCAAAACATAATTTTTATGGATATCATAGAGTTTACTTAACCATTGTTCTTTTATTTCTTTTTGCTTCTGTAAATAATGCAAACATAATCTTGTACATTTTTACCTATAATTCTGAGGTATGTTTAGAAAAGATTCTTGGAGGAAAAATTATTGGTTACAAACTATAACAATTGATACAGATACTTGATACGGATCATTAAATTGCCTTTTAAAAAGTATCAGCAACATATGAAAATGAGCATCTTTATCATACCCTTATCCGGTTCCTTGTATGGATTATTATGATTTAGAAAGTATTGCCAGTTTTAAGAGTGATAAATGAATCCTTGTTATTATAATTGCTATTTCTTTGTAACTAGATTTTAATTTCTTTTCATGTTGGATATATTTGGCTACTAAGAAAACAAACTTTCCCAATATAGCTTTCTTATGGAGATTAGAATGCAGCAAATACACATTTTGGTTAACTGCTTAATGGCAGATGTTAAAATCAATATTCAGTTCAAACCTGAGATAGATGAGTATTCTCATCATAGAATTAACTTTTAATAAAAAGAATAAATCTTGATTTGTTTAAAATCGTAAATTATTATTTTGCAACTTTAATAGTATTGTAACATAGGGACAATAATGTCAGTCTGTGGCTAACCTGCTTTTGTGGTTACTGCACTACATTTTGCAGTATTAAATAGATGTTCTCTCTCAAATAAGATAGGTAAAAACATTTTTTTACCTAGGTGTTGTATAGTGTACTGCTGATGGGGTTACAGCAAGTTATTAAACTTTCCTCTTTAATAGTAAATAAAAGAGCTCTCTCTTCAGTTGCTGGATTGAAGTTTGGATCAGTACTTACAATGTAGTTTTAGAAAAAACACTCTCACAAACTAAGCATTTTGATATTTGCTTTATTTGCTACTTTATGCCATCACTTAGGAAAAATCTGCCTTTAAACCTTGGGTTTAAAATGTAACAGTGGAGGGGTGCCTGGGTGGCTCAGTCAGTTGGGCATCTGACTTTGGCTCAGGTCATGATCTCACAGCTTGTGAGTTCAAGCCCCATGTCGGGCTCTGGGGTGACAGCTAAGAGCCTGGAGCCTGCTTTGTATTTTGCGTCCCTCTTTTACTCTGGCCCTCGCCTGCTCATTCATTTTTCTCTCTCTCTCTCTTTCATAACTAAACATTAAAAAATTAAAATGTAACAGTGGAGCAGTGTGTTAGGTTTTCAAGATAAAAAAATTACCTCTGAATTTTCATCTGCATCTTGTTTCTTTTTTTTTTCTTTTTTTTTTTTTAATTTTTAAGAGAGACAGAGCATGAGCTAGAGAGGGAGAGACACAGAGACAGAATCAGAAACAGGCTCCAGGCTCTGAGCTGTCAGCACAGAGCTCGAAGCAGGGCTTGAACTCACGAACTGTGAGATCATGCCCTGAGCTGAAATCGGATGCTTAACCGACTGAGCCACCCAGGCGCCCCTGTATCTTATTTCTTTAGCAGCTTTCTGCAAATAAATGACTTGCGTATGTTCAGCCAACCTTTTTAACATTACAAGTGCACGATGTTTCGTTAGAATACCCTGAATAAAGAAGCTTTAAAATCTCTTTTAGGTAATAAATTTGGTCTTTGGCTTCAGAATTATGAGGTAGTCTCTTGTATCCCCACTTAGAACCAGTTACTCTCAATTACATTTAGCTACGTTTACTTTCTGTGCACACAATGAAGAAAACATGATTGCAGTTTCTAAATTACTCATGGCCTTCATTGCATTTGTTCCTTTGTCAATGACAGTTGCATAGCAACTTGTTAAAAATGGATTTTTTTGTCCCTAGAAGTATTTTTCTAGTCAGATACACTATTGTTTGCTGTGACACCCAGAAATATCTTTAGACAAGCAGAAACAGTTAAATTCATCAGTTATTCTGCTGTCCAAATGTCTGACATACAAGATGCAGAAGTACCATATTTAATAATATCACTCACATTATGTGCACTGCAGATTTTAATTCATGGAAGAATTTTTTAGAAACATATTTTCTAAAAAAAATATCGCCTGGGTTTCACAGTTTTTGCAAATTTCATATACCTTTTGAGTTCAACTGCTAAAAATTTAATCTGACAATTATTTCAACAAGATTTTTGTCTACATTTTTAGTTTCATTAACACAAGTCTATAAGGGATTGTCTTCTTAAAGCATGCTTATAGAATCTTGTTTTCAAGTTTGGGCAGTCACTCTAACCTTTTATTTTCTTCATATCTTCTATGTACCTCATTATATTTGGATCGTACATTTATTGTGAATGTTGTATATTTTTGAAGTTTTTCCTTCCCTTAAAATTTTGGTTGAGCACAATTGACATACTGCTGTTAATTCACCCTTAAATGCTGTGGTGAAAATTGCTAAACAATATTTTTCTTAAAAATGTCATGGCCTGGGGCACCTAGGTAGCTCAGTCAGTTAAGCATCTGACTTCTGCTCAGGTCATGATCTCTTACTGCTCGTGAGCTTGTCAAGCTCCACATTGGGCTCTGTGCTGACAGCTCAGAGCCTAGAGCCTGATTCAGATTCTGTCTCCATCTCTCTGCCTCTCCCCTGCTCTTGCTCTCTCTGTCTCTTTCTCTCTCTCTCACAAGTATAAAATAAAACCTAAAAAAATTTTTTTTAAAGTTATGGCCTAAATGGAATGAAATACTGTTCTTAAAGATTACTTTATTTAATTTTATACATTTTAATTCCCTAAATAATTTTTTTGGAAATTAAAATGCTGATTCAGTCTAACCTTTGTTCTGCCTGGTGTTCTGTAGATTTTCACAAATATTTATTGGCTCAAAAGGGGTATAATTTTTCTTGAATTATATTAGAGTTTATAGGCTTGCCTTTCTTATAGCCATTCTATACTATCCACATAAAAGCTGCGTTTTCAGTATGAGGTGAAAAGTTATTTTGCAAATAATGCAAGGTTTTCATGCCTGCTATTGTAGCTGCAGCTATTAACTGTATAAATTTCCTTTTCTTCTTTAACAATGGTCCTTACTCTGGGTTCATTTATCCTTTTTTTTTTTTTTTTAATGTTTTCTTTATTTCTGAGAGAGAGAGAGAGAGAGAGAGACAGCATGAGAAGGGGAGGGGCAGAGAGAGAGGGAGACACAGAATCTGAAACAGGCTCCAGGCTCCGAGCTGTCAGTACAGAGCCCGACGCGGGGCTCGAACCCACGAACTGCGAGATCACGACCTGAGCTGAAGTCGGACGCTTAACCGACTGAGCCACCCAGGTGCCCCTGGGTTTATTTATCCTGAAATGACAGGTGACCACAGCTGCAGCCCACAGTCCACAGAACATATGAAGCAATGCAACTTTTTCTTGTAATATCATGACTTTACATTGCTTCTTAGGAGCACTTCTTGCATCGTTAGTGGTACTTTGTATGGGTCCCATGAACATGATGTTATGCAAGGTTTATGACACTGCACTAATAAACACGATAAAAAATACACAGGCACCACAAGACATCACTTTTTACCATATGCAGTTTACTGGAGAGGTGAATTGCTCATGTAGAAATGATTAATGTCAGTGTTTTAATCAGATAACGACACTTGAGCTCACTGCAATAGCAACAAGAAGTGGCTAAAAAATTATTATGCAGTACCTGGGTAGCTCAGTGGGTTGACCATCCTACTCTTGGTTTCAGCTTAGGTCATGATCTCATGGTCATGAGATGGAACCTGCTTAAGAGTCTCTTTCTTCCTCTGCCCCTCCCCTCTGCTTGTGCTCTCTCTCTCCCTCTAAAAAGTAAAGATAAAAAATAATTATGATAGTAGTTTAGTATGTATTACAGTTAACTTTATGCCCTTATGACTTAAACATTGAATCTTTATGTCTGTTTACATTTCTTGACTGTGAATGCCTCCACATCTGGTCTATAAGTCTTGTGTTTGTGAGTTTTGATAAATTTTAACTTTTTATATCTATTTATGGTAGTAAATGGTTAAATAGACCAGTATCTTACATATATTTTATGCATTCATGACATACCTAACTTTTCTTAATTTTTTTGATATTTCTAGGCTACATGCTTCATCTGTGAGTTTTTCCAGAGTGTTGCAAATCTCCAAAACATTTTCCAATATATTTATTGGAAAAAACTCATGAATAAGTGGACCTGCACAGTTTTCAACCTGTGTTGTTTAAGGGTCAACTATAGTAGCTTTCATAGTCATCATTCTTAGTTCACTTAAGAATTTCAGCATATAAAATATATAAGATGGTCCCTTAAAGTCACCTTTGTAATGCTTAAACCTATACTTGAAAGTGAACATTCAGGTACAATAGTAAATCCAGGTTATGTGCCCTTTCCCCTCTTATTTGCTATTATTATTGTTAGCTTGGTGAGATGATGTGATTACACACAAGTTTTAGGAAGTCGGGAATTATATTAAAGTAGCTGTTTTGGTGACTTGGCCTTCCTGAGGTTGAAGTGAAGCAGCAGCTATTGACTGAAAACCAAGGACAGATCTCAGTTCTTCCCTAAATGACCTTAGATGCATGTGGGTTCTTCACTAGCTTGTGAGTGCTGAGAGCACTGTTGTTTTAATGGAGTTTCATAACACAACAACGATGGAGGACTGTGTTTGGATGAGCATAGTGTAATCTGGTTTAAAGTGAACGAATTCGGGGCACCTGGGTGGCTCAGTCGGTTAAGCGTCTGACTTCAGCTCAGGTTACAATCTCATGGTTCGTCGGTTCAAGTCTGACATTGGGCTCTGTGCTGACAGCTAACTCAGAGCCTGGAGCCTGCTTCAGATTCTGTATCTTGCTCGCTCTCTCTCTCAAAAATAAATTTAAAAACATAAAGAAAGTGAACGAATTTGTTCAGCTTTCACTAACAATTTGATACTTTTCATATATACATACAGTTGATAATTGTGGGCATATATCTCTTCCTATTTTATTTTATATAAGTAGGGAAGCATGATTTTAAAGTTATTTTTTAGTTATCACTTTGTTTCACAATTTTTAAATTTTCTGAAATTTACTGGTTGACTGCTAGCCAGATCCTCATGTGGCTGCTGAAGAAGAAGCGAAAAGACTGGAAGAAAGACAGAAACAAGCAGCACAAGAGAGAATGGAACAGAGTGAAAAGGCGCATGTACGGGGTTTCCAGGCACTGAAAAAGATCCATTTGGCTCAAGTAAGAATCCTGGCCATCGACGTACCATAGGCTGTAGAACTGATTAGTGAATGGGCTCAGAGGTCAGAGGTGTGAAGAATACGAAAATACACTCTTAGACTCCTGTCATTTCAAGTTTCCCATTGCACTTTCAGGTTGGGTGAAGCAGTTCTCACAGTTTATTGTTCTTCTAACATTTTTTTGCAATGATGAATGTATTAAACATTTAATATTTTAGTCAGCCAAATGGCCTGAAGAGAAATTGATCACTTTTCTCATTTAATGAATTGGATTTGTGCTCTGTGAATTTTGGGATTCTGTTTATTAAATATTTACTGAGCAAAGCACTTGCTGATTGATTCAGAGGTAGAGTCATGGTCCTTCCTATCAGGAAGCTTTGAAAAAGTGTCACAGAGCTCTAAAATATGTGTAATGAAACCTGGCTTTATAAGTGTAGCTTCACTTCTGTCATGCTTATTATCGTTGTATTTATCCTCGGAACTTAGGAGAAAATGATCCATTTTAGAAGTCAAATGATTTTATTTTCTATATTTGACTAATGCATTTGGAAGTTTTTTTTTTTTTTTTTAAATATTTTTATTTATTTCTAGGAGAGAGAAAGCGTGAGCAAGGAAGGGTCAGAGAGAGAGAGGAAGACACAGGCTCCAGGCTCTGAGCTGGCAGTCAGCACAGAGCCCGACATGGGGCTCGAACCCACGAACCACGAGATCATGACCTAAGCGAAAGTCGGACGCTTAACCGACTAAGCCACCCAGGTGCCCCATGCATTTGGAAGTTTTAAACACTCAGGTGAAGAGTGAGTTTTTAAGTGCTTCTGTAGGAATTAAGAGCCTTAAAGTGGAGCACCTAGGTGGCTCAGTTGGTTAAGTGTTGGACTCTTGATATTAGCTCAGGTCATGATCTCACGGTTTATGAGATCGAGCCCCGTGTCTGGCCCCGCGCTGACAGCATGGAGCCTGCTTGGGATTCTCTCTCTCCCTGTCTGCCCTGCCCCCACTCACTTGCACACACTCTCCCCCTCTCTCAATAAATAAACATTAAAAAAAATAAAAGCCTTAAAGTTGATTGGTATAGTTTTAACTGATTCATATATGACCTTCTCACTTAAACTTTTAGATTTTATAAACTGGGAGTAAATTATGACTAGAATAACTGATTATCTGAATTATTACCAATAATTCTCATCCTAAGACTTAAACTGATAGAAAAAAATGTGAAAGACAGTCAAACTGAACACATTGTTCCACACATCAGTAATGTTTTGTGGTTAAGAAATTCCATAGTCTGCCTGGAATTTCTTCTTCACTGCTTAGCTGGTTGACCTCAGGCAAATTACCTAACATCTCTGAATTGTTTCATTGTCTGTTTTTGAACATGAAATGAGTTTAGTAAAGCCCTTAGAATAGTGCCTGGAATTCCATAAGCTCACAGCAAATCTCAGTAGTGATCATAGATGTTATTATAAATGATTCAAGCAGAATAATATGCCATATTTGCATTGAGCTAGAAATAGAATATTTATTTCAAAGAACTTTGAAGTTAAATGTAAGGGATTGTTAGAATCTTAATATTAAAAAATGAATCATAAAACTTTACATAAGAATAAGCCCAAGTGTTGTGGGGCCCCTTGGTGGCTCAGTTGGTTAGGTGTCCGACGTGGGCTCAGGTCACAGTCTGACAATTCATGAATTTGAGCCCCGCATCAGGCTCTGTGCTGAGAGCTCAGACCCTGAATTGCGCTTCAAATTCTGTGTCTGCCTTTCTCTTTGCCCTTCCTTTGCTCGCTCTCTCTCTCTCAAAAATAAACGTTAAAAAAAATTCTTTTAACATTAAAAAAATTAAAAGAAAGAAAAAATAGTGTTGTCTATTATCACTTGGCAAACACCATTACATAGGCTCTCTGCCTTTTTTGTAGGCTCAGTGTCTCTTACATGAAAATGGTCATCAAAACCTGCAGTCTCACCACTAGTAGAGGGTTGCCTTTTCCCTATGTAAACCTTTTTGCTGCAGACTCCATTGTGTCCTGGGATCTTATTTCTTGCTAGTGTCTGTTATAAATAGTATTTGGCCTCTACCTGCCTCTCCAATATTATCTTTTTTCCTTAACCATCCTTGCCCTCCATGCTCTGTCTATCCATTACCTGTGGCAGTTTATTTTCTCCAGATGCCCCATGTCTTCATCTCTATACCTCTGTGCTTCAGTACTTCTTTCTTACTTGTACTCCTTCACCCACTTTTATCTGGCTTAATCCTTGACTCAAGGGATGAGAGGTCTTCCCTTATTCTCTCTCACTATCTCCCACCACTAAAATTCAGTTAGATAACCTCACTAAAACAGTCTGCTTTAACTGTCATATTAGCCCATCTTTTTAAGCTTAAAGACCTATAAAGAGATCCTATTTCATCATGGGGACTCATAAGGGTGTGAAGTAACAGGAAATATCTATTAAGCCTCAGTCACTCTGGGTCTCGGTGCTTCTCTGAGACTGTTCTCTGAGACTCCTCTAGTCTAGGAGTGAGATTGTGTTTCTAGCTTCTAGCATAGTACCTGGCTTTCAATAAAAATTTTTTTAATGAATACTTACTGTCTTGTGGCAGAACACCGAGGAGGGGCAGGGAGGAAGTCCAGTCCCTGTTCTTTGTGACTTCTCCACTTTTCTGTCACTGTGAATAGTACTGTCTAAAGCCTGTGACTCCACTGTTGTTGATTAAGTCTCTGTATTCTTGAAGACTCAGGAGAAACTAATGAAAGAACTCAAACAGCTGCAGCAAGACGACCTGGCACGTAGGAGACAGACTGTCGCGCAGATGCCACCACAGCTGGTTGAACTTCCATACAAGCGCAGTGAGATGAAAGAAGACTGGCAGAGAGAGCTGGAATTCGCCTTCGAAGACATGTATAACGCAGACAGGAGTAAGACACTTTCAGTAAACTTTCAACAATGCTTCTAGAAGTGTTGTGGTGGGAAAATACATTTGTATTGGTGAAGCAGTCTTTATTTTGAAATGAGTTCTCAGTTTGAAAGAAGCTCTCATATGTTAGAAACCATAATGGCCTTTAAATTTTATGCTCAAGTTCTTCGTAGTCATTTCAGAATGGAATCATTCTCTCTCTATTTCTTTATTGAGAGGTAAAAGGAAATCTGATTTTGCACCTTGAACCAGAACCTTTGCCCACCGTGACTGATCAGATTCAAGATGAAGAACTGGACCTTTCAATGGAACAAGAAAGTTTAGCGGAAACTGAAAACATTCCAGTGACAGAAGCCGAAATAATATGTTCTAGTGAAGCAGATGGTAAAAACTCCTTCTGAGCTGAAAGTTACAATATTCCATAGAAAAAAATGCTAGAAATTTGCCAGCAGGAAAGTCTGGTCTAATTTCAGTGCAGACAAATAACTAATACTAATGGGGGTGAGGAAGGAAGAAACCGTGTTTTAGGATTTTCATCAACAATCCTAATTTATATGGGAGGAAAGTCATTTTGTTCACATGTACATAGGTTATTCGGCTATTTAAGTTAGATACTCAATTCTAAATTAATTTGAAAACTCAGCACTGTTTTTAGATTTTCATCAAGTCACCACAGAGTTCCTACTGTGTTAATAGGAGGAAAAAACTACCAAGTACTTCATAATGATGACTAGCACAAACTTCAGTCTCTCTTCTAAACTTTACCTCTGTCTCCACCATTCTTAACTTTTTCACTTGGCTATCTCACAGTTACTTAAAGCTCCCTGTCTGATGATAAATCTATCCCCCCTTGTCTACTGAAACCTTGTCTTCTTCATGTTAGTGAATGATACACACATGGCTATCTAAGCCAGCACCATGAGATTTACCTGTACTGCTGCCCCCCTCCACATCTCCTGAGAGACCACATTCTGTTTACTTTGACCTCTTTTTTCCCCCTCCATACCTTTGTTCACAACCACTCAAGCTTTCTCATCATCTTTACCCTACACTGGATAGTAGCCCTTGGGGTTCCAACTTTATGTACATCCCCTGTTAGAGCTGGATGAGACTCTATCCCCGTTCCCGTGCCCACACTGCTGTCTGACAGTGTAAGGTGACCGTGACCTCTCAGAACCGTGAGCAGAGGGTTCAGGGCTCACTTGCCTTCCTGAGTTCCTGCTTCTACTTTATTTCTGGCTGCTGCAGAGTCTCTGCTTTTCTTGCCAGACCAGTCATGCCTTTAAGAAGATATTTTTACTGTGTCATACAGCTCTTTCAGTTTTTTAATTGAGAGTACTATTCAGATCTCTAGTTTGTCAGAATTGCAATTCTTGCCTTATCCAAAGGAACACTTACTTTTCAGCTCCCGCAGTTCCCATTTGGAATTGCTCGCTTGATGTTGCCAACTTTCTTGATCTTTCAAAAGAATCTGGGAATCTCATTGGTTTAAAAATCCTTATTTCTAAATATTAGCAACAAATTTAATTTCTTAAATAGTAGTGAGTCACAAACTAATGTTGAGTGAAAGAGCCAGGTAGAAAAGAATACCTAAGTATAATTCTATATTTATATGAAGTTAAAGTAAACAGAACTAATCTGGTCTTGAGATTAGAACAGTGGTTATCTTTGCGGGTGTATTGACTGGGAAGGGGTATGAAGGAGCCTTCTGAGTGATGGTAATGTTTGCATCATGATCTGAATTGTGTTACATAGGTAGATGTAAAACTTTTTGAGCTATACACTTGGGTTTTGTGTACTTTATTGTTTGTAAATTAAATTAGTATTTTTTTAAATATGTCAGACAAAACCATAGTTTGCCAGTTTCGACTTCAGTAGATTGCTTTAATTTTGTTCCTTGATTAAGCCAGAGAACTATGTATTTGCAACACAGTTCTGTCCCTTTAGAGAGTAGTTTGTACCATATAGAGTTTTGGTGTTGTGCTGTTAACCCATATGGAAGGACGTTTGGGGAAATAAGAATTTGTTTTGACTGAAGAGATCTCTTTATGATGGTAGTTGAGTGAAATTTTCCTCCAATAGTACTGGGAATAATTTGGGAGCACCTGATTGGCTTTTCAGGTTATAACTAGTTATGTTTTCTTTCTTAGCCTACTAGGAAGCACAGAGCCAGGGCAGCTTTTTGGCTCAGGTGGTTGAGCGTCTGACTCTTGATTTTGGCTTAGGTCATAATCCCAGGGTCATGGGATTAAGCCTTATGTCGGGCTCTGCACTGAGCGTCCCATATTTGGGACTCGTCTCTAGCATGGAGTGCAAAACCTTATAGAAGATGTTTTGAATGCTAATCTTCCACAAGTTAATTAAACGATATGCATTTTGTCATCGTATAGCAAACAGAAAAACATCTTCCTGATGTGTTTTTAAGTTTGAAATTCGTATTACATGCATATTGTTGGAAAATAGTTGAATTTTGGTGCTTTTATTTAAATTTAAATTGAAAATTATTCCTGGTTATAAAATTGTGATTGGGGCCAAATAGCATTGTATATGCTGCTAATTTATAAACAGAGAATAATAAAGTTGTGCCTTTATTGTAACTAGTGGTTGTGGCAGGTACTAAGTATAATGCTAGACTACTTTGCTTGGTATATAACAGATGCTGAGTAAGTGTTTTCTTCTCTTTTAGCTTCCTTGGCAATGAAGACCCACCAGGTCCCTTCAAAAATTCTTTTTAAAAAATTACTAAATAAGATCCGAAGCCAAAAATCTCTGTGGACAATTCAGTCCGTGTCTGAAGATGAAAGCGAAGTGATTACGACTGCTAATGAGACTGAGAGTAAAGCCCCAACAGTCGAATCAGGAGCAATTGCTGGCGAAGAGAGAACATTATCCTCTGGGCAGGAACAAGGTGATTCTCTCCAAGAGTCTGATTTTGTAGCACACAGACCCTTTCTGAGTTGTTCAAAAATATGCTCATTCCTGAAAAATCAAAGAATAAAATTGGTCAAAAGGAAGAAAATGCTTTAAAGCCCATGATGCTGCTAGTTCAAGGCAGTAAATGTTAAAAACCTTAGTGAACCTCTTTCCAGACATGCTAATGTGGTAGTATTGTTTATATACGGTTGTCCCTTGGACAAAACAAGTTTGAACTATGTGGGTCCAGTTTACGTGGATTTTTCCATAAACACATTGGAAGATTTTTTTGGTGATTGCAACAATTTGAAAAAACTCACAGACGAACTCAATAGCCTAAAAGTACAAAAAAAATTAAAAAGGTTATTTTAAGAATATAGTATATAGCACCTGGGTGCCTTAGTCAGTTAAGTGCCCGACTCTTGATTTCTGTTTAAGTCATGATCTCACGGTCTGTGGGATCAAGCCCTGTGTTGGGCTTCATGCTCACAGCACAGAACTTGCTTGGGATTCTCTCTCTCTGACCCTCCCCAGCTCATGGTCTCTCACTCTCTGAAAATAAATAAACTTAAAAAAAGAAAAGAATACAGAATGTAATATACAAAATATATGTTATTCAACTGACTATATTATTGGTAAGACTTTTAGCCAACAGTAGGCTATCAGTAGTTAAGTTTTAGGGGAGTCAGGGAGCGCCTGGGTGGCTCTGTTGGTTCAGTATCCAACTTCGGCTCAGTTCATGATCTCGCGGTTCGTGGGTTTGAGCCCCACATTGGCTCTGTGCTGACAGCTCAGAGCCTGGGGCCTACTTCTGATTCTGTGTCTCCCTCTCTCTCTTCTTGTCTCCTGCTCATGCTCTGTCTCTCAGAAACAAACATTTAAAAAAAAAAAACAAAAAATAGCCCAAGGTGGCATCAAAGCCTTACATAATCTGTGCGCGCACACTGCTTTCCCACCATCTGATCTCACCCTGCTTTCTCTGACTTCCTTTTCTACCACACCTCCCTCAGACCACTCACCATACGCACTGTCTTCCTGGCTCTTCCGTGAACACAAGTCATGACTCACATGGTCTTTGCAAATTGGTGGTCTTACTGGCTGGGATGCTCTTGGATATTTCTGTGCCTTACTCTCTCTTCCTTCAGATACTTGCTGAGACCTGGCTTTCTCAGTAAGGCCACCTTTGTTCACTATATAAAATGGCAAGCTTTTCCCCTCCCCCAATCCCCGTACCCTTCACTCCTTATCCCCCTTACCCTGCTTTTTCTGCATAGCTCTTACCAGCATCTCCTAGACCATAAATGTATTTTCTTGGCTTGTTTGCTACTTGCCTTGACACTCTGTCTACCCTGCACGTCCTCTAATCCTGGTATAACCTCCATTGAGGGTAGGAACTTTGTTTTGTTCATTGCTATATCCCCAGGGCTTAGACCAGTGCCTTGTACATAAAAAAATACTTTGTTTTACTTGCACATAGAAAAATATTTTTTGAGGGTCGCCTGGGTGGCTCAATCGGTTGAGCATCTGACTTCAGCTCAGGTTATGATCTCATGGTTCGTGGATCTGAGCCCCGCGTTATACTCTGTTTTGACAGCTCAGAGCATTGGAGCCTGCTTCAGATTCTTTGTCTTCCTCTCTCTCTGTCCCTCTCCCACTCATGCTCTGTTTCTTTCTGTCTCAAAAATAAATGAACATTTAAAAAAAATTATTTTTTAATATTTGTTGAAATAATTGAGTAGCTTAAAACAAGAGAAGTAAGTTTAGAAGTCAGATATATATATATATATATATATATACACACACACATATATATATATGTATGTATGTATATATGCCATTTAAAGCCATGGGCATAGAGGAACTCTTTTAGGGGAAAGAATTTAATGAGAAGAGGACTTAGAAGACCATTTGAGGGACTCCAGCATTTAGCAGATGACTAAAGAAGGCAGACAGCGGAGCAGTAAAAAGGACTGGCTAACAAAGTAGGAGAGAGTATGGTTTCGGAATTCAGTAAAAGGGGGATTCATCTTCAGTCATAACCACGTTATTTTTTTAAAAGGCCATGTATGAGTAGGCCTTCTCCAGCTTTACCTTGCTTCATTCTCCCCTTTGTCTGACTATACCTTACATTCATTCTTATACATCCCACATTCTCTGCCTGGCTGATTCCTCCTTACCTTTCAGATGCCTGTCTAAATGTCATTTCCGAAGACAAATCTCATCTGGGCCCGTAGCCTAATTCAGATTCTCTTATAGTACTCTATTGTATAATCCTTTATTTCTCTTACATAGACCTACCAGTTTCTAGTCTTACAATTGTTTCTGAGTACAAAGGATAAATATGTAATGTTTCTGTCCCTCATTTGCCTGTAAAGCTTCCTGTCCACCTTTTAAAAATGTGCCACTGTGTCAGCGTGTAGCACATAAGTAGGTGCTGAATAAATGAGTGAGTGAGTGAGTGAGTGAATGAATGAATACTTAAAGCAGCATTCCTGGCACCCCTGATATGATCAGAAAAACTGATTTAACTTCCTTCTCTGCTCTGATTTCATAAATAACAAAAATTCTGATATTTAAAAATGTCAAGGAAGGCACTTGGGTGGCTCAGCTGGTTAAGCCTCTGACTCTTGATTTCGGCTCCGATCATGATCTCACAGTTCGTGGAATGGAGCCCCTTGTTGGGCTCTGTGCTGACGGCATGGAGCCTTCCGGGGATCCTCTCTCTCCCTCTCTGTTTCCTTCTTCCCTGTTTGCATTGTTTCTCAAAATAAACTTTAAATAAAAATTGAAATATCAAGGATACATTGACATTCCTTAAGTTTCTCTTTTTAAACTTTGGTACCTTGCTTATTCTGCTCTTTTATGCTTTTCTCTTGTGCTTGAAACTATCGGTACACCTTTTTAATCAATTCTTAAGTTTTTCCTTTTGGTTCACAGATTTCGCTCCCATCAGTCTTCTTATATTAGGCTCTAGTTTAATGGATAAAATATGTGGTCATCTGGAACATGACTGGATTTTAACCAAATAAGACATTTAGATGGACCAAAATTGAATTACTGATCTGAATGCAAGTTGTTTTTTTTTTTTTACTTTGTACAGATGCTTGACAGTGATAATATATGTTCATAATAATGTATCTTTACAGTTGCTGAAAGTGATACTTTAACAGTTGACTCTGGACCACTTAGTAGTGAAGAGAAACCACTTTCATTGGATACAGAATATGAAAAGGAACAAGGTATTTTTATTCTTAGATTAAGCTTGCTTAACTTAACATTTTTTTCCTAATACGGTGACATATGTGATAAATGAATAAAGAGAATTACAGTGGTGTCAAAATTCTAAATTAATGAATCTAATTTTTGTTTTGGGGATTCTCTTAGAAATAAATGAGACTCAGCCCATTACAGCTGTAGCTCAGAGTTCAGTTCTACTTCATCCTCAAGAAGAAGCAGCCAGAATTAGAATGGCAGCAAGGCAGAAACAGGTAATCTGAACTTTGTATTTTTAAAGGTTTCTTTCTTTAGCTGGGAACTATAATTTTGTTTGATCAATGACATTTGTCTTACTATATGGCTGCTTTTGATACTGTTTCTTCTACCTTGTTAGAAAAGACTTCATCTTTGCTTATAAACTATTCACTTGTCCCTTACTTGCATTCTGCTTTGTATTTCATACTTTATTATTTTCCCTATAAAACTTAATCAGTTTTTTAAAGACAGAGACTGTCATTTTTATTTATTTATTTATTTAAAATATAATTTATTATCAAATTGGCTAATATACAGTGTGTACAGTGTGCTCTTGGTTTTAGGGGTAGATTCCCGTGGTTCATCGCTTACATACAACACCCAGGGCTCATCCCAACAAGTGCCCTCCTCTGTGCCCATCACCCACTTTCCCCTCTCCCCCACCACTCTGCCATCAACCCTTAGTTTGTTCTCTATATTTAAGAGTCTCCTATGGTTTGCCTCCTTCCCTCTCTGTTTGTAACTATTTTTTTGTCTTTCCCTTCCTCCATGGTTTTCTGTTAAGTTTTTCATGTTCCACAAATAAGTGAAAACATATGATACCTGTCTTTCTCTGATTGACTTTCACTTAGCATAATACCTTCCAGTTCCATTCACGTTGCTGCAAATGGCAGGATTTCACTCTTTCTCATTGCCAAGTAATATTTCATTGTATATATAAACCACATCTTCTTTATCCATTCATCATTTGATGGACATTTAGGCTCTTTCCATAATTTGGCTATTGTTAAAAGCGCTGCTATAAACATAGGGGTACACGTGCCCCTATGCATCAGCACTCCTGTATCCCTTGGATAAATTCCCAGTAGTGCCATTGCTGGTCATAGGGTAGTTTCTATTTTTAACTTTATTAGGAACCTCTACACCATTTTCCAGAGCACCTGCACCAGTTTGCATTCCCATCAACAGTACAAGAGGGTTCCCAATTCTCTACATCCTCACCAGCATCTGTTGTTTCCTGAGTTGTTCATTTTAGCCACTCTGACCAGTGTGAGATGGTATCTCAGTGTGGCTTAGATTTGTATTTCCCTGATGATGAATGATGTTGAGCATCTTTTTATGTGTCTGTTGGCCATCTGGATGTCCTCTTTGGAAAAGTGTCTATTCATGTCTTCTGCCCATTTCTTCACTGGATTATTTGTTTTATGAGTGTAGGGTTTGATAAGTTCTTTATAGATTTTGGATACTAACCCTTTATCCAATATGTCATTTGCAAATATCTTTTCCCATTCCATCTGTTGCCTTTTAGTTTTGTTGATTGTTTCCTTTGCAGTGAAGAAGCTTTTTATCTTGATGAGTTCACAATCATTCATTTTTGCTCTTGATTCCCTTGCCTTTGGAGATGTGTCGAACAAGAAATTGCTGTCGTTGAGGTCAAAGAGGTTGTTGCCTGCTTTCTCCTCTATGGTTTTGATGGTTTCCTGTCTCACATTTAGGTCTTTCATCCATTTTGAGTTTATTTTTGTGTATGGTATGAGAAAGTGGTCCGGTTTCATTCTTCTGCATGTTGCTGTCCAGTTCTCCCAGCACCATTTGTTAAAGAGATTGTCTTTTTTCCATTGGATCTCTTGCCTGCTTTGTCAAAGATAAATTGGCTGAGACTATCTTTTTTAAAAATTCAATTCATTTTATATACTTTCTGGTTCAATGCCTTATACATAATAGTAAGTGCTCAATAAATATTCACTGAATAAATGAGTCCCTGTCACAATATTAGACACTTAGCTAGGCTAAGTATTTTCTGAAATACTCATTTTCAGAAGAAAAACTGTAAATTCAACCTCCTTAATTATAATTTTGATTCTGTCTGCTCTGATAGATTTTTTTTTAATGTTTTATTTATTTCTGAGAGAGAGAGAGAGACAAACAGCATGAACAGGAAGGGTCAGAGAGAGAGGGAGACACAGAATCTGAAACAGGCTCCAGGCTCTGAGCTAGCTGTCAGCACAGAGCCCAACGCAGGGCTCAAACCCACGAACCGTGAGATCATGACCTGAGCCGAAGTCAGATGCTTAACTGACTGAGCCACCCAGGTGCCCCAATAAAAGATTTTTTTTTAACACAGATTACTTGAAGGTGGCTAATTGTTACTAAGCCAGTCAGTTTATAGTCGCAGTTTTTTATACAAATAGAACTGGGGAGTGAGAATTCTATGAACCAATATTTCTTCTCAAGTAAGTGTTTTCTAATCCATGTTCTGAAGCAGTATTGTTCAATAGAGCTTTCTCTGTTGTGGAAACATTCCACATCTATGTCCAGTGTGGTACCTGCTAGCTACATAGGCTGTTGTGTACTTGGCATATGACTGGTGCCACTGAGGAACTGAATTTTAAGTTTTATTTAATTTTAATTCATTTACATTTTAATAGTCATATGTAGCTAGTGTACTTGTAGAGGTGCTACTGAAATATAAAAGGTCTGAATTCAGTGGCTCCTATGAGTGAGGGAAAGTAAGGAAGGTGAAGACAAGAACTGCTGTAGCCACGACTGCCTGATCAGGAATAGGTAAAATACCGGACTGAGGCATTTTTTTGTTTTGAAAACCAGATCATTCTTCATTATCTAGTGGAAGTGTTTCTCTTAATCAGACTTCACATACATTCCTTGTTCTACTTATTCAGTGAGTACTCATGTGCTATGTGTGTTCTAGGGACTGTACGAGATGCCGTCTTGAGCAGGCAGCCAGTCACACTAGTCCCTGTCCTCATGAAGCCCGGGGTTCCTCTGATGTGTTCTAATTACTTGGATTCGTGTGTGCATGTGTGTGTTGGTGTAATTATTAGAGTTTATGTGTCACTCCTCTACCACTGTCTTCATCTGTTTCACACCTGACAGAAAAGACACAGTGTTGCTCATGTATTATTTGTCCTCTAGATAATGCACCCCTTCATGGGTGGGCCTTAGAATCAAATTGTTTGTGAGGCCTTGGAATTCAATTTCTTTAGTCATTTTTCTTACTGAGAACACTAGAAAATTAAAGGTCTGGGGGTGCCTGGGTGGCTCAGTCATTAAGCGTCCGACTTTGGCTCAGGTCATGATCTCATGGTTCATGGGCTTGAGCCGTGCATCGGGCTCTGTGCTGATGGCTAGCTCAGAGCCTGGAGCCTGCTTCAGATCCTGTGTCTCCCTCTCTCTCTCTGCCCCTCCCCGGCTCGCTTTCTGTCTCTGTCTCTCAAAAAATAAAATTAAAAAACATTTCAAAAAAATTTTTTTAAATAAATAAGTAAAGGTGTGAGCACAGAATTTGGCCAAGCATCGTAACAGATAAAACAGTGGCAGTGACAGGTAATACATTACCACTTTCTTCTCGGACAGCTGGTACTCTTGGTGATAAGATCGATTTCCTTTCAGTGTAATGCACGTCAGCTTTTCTTTTGTATGAGTTTGTCATTAATAGATCAGTAGTATTTTTGTTACTTAGATCATGGAAATTGAAGAGCAGAAGCAAAAGCAGTTGGAATTACTTGAACAGATTGAACAACAGAAGTTACGATTAGAAACTGATTGCTTCAGGGCTCAACTGGAAGAAGAAAAAAGAAAAAGCACTCAGCAGACTGGGGTAGGATGCAGGGAATCTCATCCCTACGTAGATTGTTGGGGGATAAGAAAATGTGAGCAATCTTATCAGCATTCAGGAAAGTAAAATGCATTTTAAATTATATTTTGTGATTTTTTTTTCTTTTAATACTGTATGTGTGTGTGTATATAGATACAGGTATACTTATACAAACCTAATGGCTTTCATCTTTCAGTTTCTAGAGGGTGCCAGTGTATATGACCATGATTTATATGTAATGTGTACATTGAGCTCTTGGACTTGGCACTAAAGGAGAATGGTGGATTACTTCATTTCTTCATCATCGAAGTGCCAGTCTTTTTTATAAAGAATAAAGCCATGTGAAAGTTTACAATTATCAAACTTCAGTTTATATAAAATATTCTAGTACTTGTTTCTAGATTTGCCTTTTAACTAGTAGCTTTGTCTTTCATTAGGTCAGCACGGCTCCAACATCACACACTGTAAAGTCTGATGAAGATAATCACAGGCAGATGATTCATAACTATCAACATCAGCTTTTACAGCAAAACAGGTATTAGCTCGGGTACAGTTTCTTGTGGCAGTGTGTGGCTACATCTGCAGGATTTATTATTTGGTTTATATGAAGATCTAATCGGGATTCTCTTAGAACTACAGCATACAGGTTTCTCAAAGATGAATATGAATGTTCCTTTTTCATCATGATAATGGCCAGTCCTGAATTGTTGTCAGTTAAATTTAATGTGTAGACACTTGGGAATATAGGGCATGTTTCCCATCAAGAAGGAATAATGTTCGTTTTTTGTGTTTGTTTTTGGTAGGTTTCACAGACAGTCTGTGGACATAGCCAGGAAGCGATTACTCGAATATCAGACTATGTTAAAAGGAAAGTACCCACCTGTGTTAGCCTCTTCGTTGATATCTGATTCTGTTAAAACAGTACCACCACAGAAATCCGAAAGTCCCACTGTTATATCAGAGCATTGGGACCAAGGTCAGAGACTCAAGTTGAGTCCTAACCAATACCAACGCATACAGTCTGTACAGATCTCCAAATCGGAACAAGATTATTTTCAGGTTCCAAGACAAAGTCTCTTTCCACAAAGACAGGTGGAAACAGCAGACACATTAGTCACTTCAGATGTTTTAGCCAAGCAGTCTCTGGAATCAGAGGAACAGCCTAAGCAGTTCTCACAGAGTGAAGTACAACAGAGAGACTATAAATTGGTTCATAAAGATTCTCATACACCTTCAAAGCCTTTGTCACATGATAGGCCGCTCATACTACACGATCCTAGAGAAAGAGCTGAAACATCTATGGCAGCAACGTCTCAAACTTTAGACTCCCAGCAAAGGTTCTCAGAGAACAATGAAAATATACCCTTTAAGCTAACTAGACATTCTTCATTCCAACCACTGGCAGCTGAGCGTGCTTTTAGTTCTCTGCCTATTACAGTTGAGTCTGAAAAAATCCAGGAACGCTTTTCAGTCCTAAGCAAAAGTACAGTTCCCATAAGTCGTTCTGTAATCAGCCAAATACAGGATAAGTCTTTGCCATCCTCACAGAGTATCACAGCCCAGCAAGGTAATTTGAAGGCTCTCCAAGAACAGTTAGACCTACAGAAGGAAATTCTTCGGTCAAGACAGGAAGCTCAGGAACAATTGCTTTTGCACAAACAGAAAGAATTGGAAGGACAAACTGGCCTCTCGATATCCCTTCCATTAGTATCTCTGGATTCATTTGCAACACTTCCTTCTGCCAGAGCCGAATCAGGGAGGATCCAGGAACCTTCTCCAATCAGGGAAGATACTGCAGTTTCCTCAGACTGTCTTGGGTCCCCACGACTTCAGGATAGGCTTTTGAGTTTTTCACAGCCTATCTTATCACAGCAAGATAATTTAAAACTTTTCCAAAAACAGTTCAGTATTCAGAGGGACAGCCAGCAGGCGAGGCGAGAAGCCCAGGAAGTATTACATGTACATAAACAGAGTGAATTGGATGGAAGAATATGGTCTGAACAGACTGAACCTCCTTCTCTCCCATCTCAGGTACCTCAGCATACATTTGCTTTTCTGCCTTCTGCTGGCACTCATTCTGGACAAATCCAGGAGCAGTACTCCCCGGAGAGTGAGGAGGGACTTCTCCCAAGCCAGCCTGAAATCCAAAAATCTCAGGATGGGTCTTTGTGTTTCCTACAGCAGTTCCTACCTTTGCACGATAGCGTGAAATTGCCCCAAGAACAGCTGACAGCACAGAAGGACCCTGCTCAGGCGAGGCATGAAGCCCAGGCAGAGTGGCTTTTGCAGAAACCAAGGAACTTGGGAGACAGTACGTCTGGGCACAAAAGTTCTTCATTCCCACCAGTGGTTGCTCCGTGTTCAGTTGCCTCACAACCTTCTGCTAAAGCTGAGCCTAGAAGAATTTATCTGTCTGAGAAGGAGACTAGTATTCCTTCAAGTCATTTGGTAAGCCCAGCATTTCAGGACCAGCCTCGCACTTTGCCACAGTATAAGCTGCCACAGCAAGAAAATTTGACAGCACTTCGGGAACAGTTACACGTGCATGGGGTGATGCTTGGGGCTAAACAGGAAACTCAGGAATTTGTACGCAAACAAAGTGAATTAGAAAAAACAGTTTCTTCTGAACAGACTGGCCCCTCTGTATCCCTGTCCCAGGTAGTGGAGTTTGAAAGATTCCAGGACTTTATGTCAGTCCAGAGTGATAGTACAGCTCCTGTAAGCCAGTCTAAGATCCCGAGTGTTCAGGAAAGACTTCTGAGATTTCCACAGCATACACTACCTCTACAAGATGGTTTGGAGGAACCCCAACAATGGCTAGGCCCAGGGAAGGAGGCCCTTCATTTTAGCCAGAAAACCCAAGGAACTATATCTTCTGAACAAACTGACTCTTCATTCATACCCCAGTTAGGACAGCCTTCATTCACTTCATTACCTTCTGCTGAGTCTGGTACAATCCAGGAAGCCCTTTCAACAGAGAGTGATAGTAAAATTCTTTCAAGCCATTTTCAGATCCCACAGCTGCAGGATAGGCTTTTGAGGATATCACAACTTATCCAGCCTCAACAAGATAATTTGAAGGCTCTTGGAGAAAGGTTAGCTATACAGAGAGAAGCCATCATTCAATCTAGACAGGAAGCTCAGGAAGAATTACTTTTGCATGAACAGGGTGAGTGGAAGGAACGAATGTCTCCCGAACAGATGGGTGCCTCTTCCTTCCTACCCCCAGTTGTACAGCACTCATTTGCCTCATTACCCCTTAGTGACTCTCGAAGAGTCCAAGAACCTTGTCCAACTAAGAGTGATAATACAGCTCCCTCAAGACGTTTTGAGATGCCAAGATTGCCTGATACGTTTTTAGATTTATCACACTCTGCTTTAACCCAACAAGATCACCTGATTGCGCAAGAAAATTCCCTTCCATGCAGCAAGAAAACCCAGAAAGAATTGGTTTGGCCCAGACCACATAAGTTTGAGGAAAAGTTACCTGCTGAGCACTTTATCCAACCTCACCAGGGTGATTTGAAGGCACTTCAGCAGCAGTTAGATATGCAGAGGAGATCCATTCGATCTAGACAGGAAGTCCAAGAAGAATTACTTTTGCAAAGACTAAGTCAGTTGGAGAAAAGGGTATCATCATCTGAGCCGACTGGCGCTTCCTCCTTACCCCAGGTAGCACTGCCTGTTGCTGATTCTGAAAGAATCCAAAAGCCTTTTGCAACCAGATGTGACAGTACTGTTCTTGCAAGTCATCCTCAGTCCCCAACATCCCAGGAAAGACCTTTGACTTCACCGCAGCCTGTTCTGCCTCAGCAAGACATTTTGACAGCACAGTTGGGCTTAGAAAGGGAAGTGGTGCTTCCTAATGAGAAAGTCTGGGAAGAACTGCTATTAAACAAACAAACAAAGTGGACTGAAAGTGAGTCTTCTGAGCCTGCACTTCCCTCTTTGTTTTTACCGCACGAAAGAGAGCCTTCATTTATTCCACTGTCTTTCGCTGAAGTTAAATCTAAAAACAGTTATGAATTGTATCCCTCTAAGAATGAAGATGCAGCTCCCTCAAGCAATCCTGTGATTCCCAGATTTCAAGATAGACTTTTGAGTTTTTTGCCACCCATCTTAACTCAGCAAGATAACCTGGAACTTCAGAAGCAGTTGGATCTACAAAAGCAAGTCCTGCATTATAGCCAAAAAGCCCAAGAAGAGTTGCTTGTACAGAGACAGACAGCACTGCAGCAGCAGATACAGAAACATCAAGAGATTTTGAAGGATTTCTTTAAATACAGTCAGGTATGAAATTAAACTTGAATACCTAGAAATTAAGTAATGGAGGTAATCCAACTCAGACAGGCTAAATATTTTTTTTTCAATTTTTTTTAATGCTTATTCATTTTTGAGAGACCGAGAGAGACAGAATGTGAGTGGGGGAGGGACAGAGAGAGGGAAACACAGAATCTGAAGCAGGCTCCAGGCTCTGGGCTATCAGCACAGAGCCCAATTTGGGGCTCGAACTCACAAGCTGTGAGGTCATGACCTGAGCCGAAGTCAGACGCTTAACTGAGTCAACCATGAGCCCTAGCTAAATATTTTTTTAATCTCAGGCCTAAATAAGTACTTCTTTCTTGAGAAAAAATGGTTTGACATTAACTGCTTTAATTTTCTACCTTAAACAATGTGGAAATTAAAACTTAAGTTTTAATTTAAGTTAACAGTTATTGGAAGCCCAACTAATTTTGGCCAGTAGTTTGACGTAGCCGAATGCAATCACCATTAAAAACGTTAGATTGTCATTTGAAGTGTTCTTATAAGGGGTTTTGAGCTCACCATAAGATTAAATTGCAAAATAGCAGAATTTCTTTTATGCACATGGCAAGTCTTGTGCTTTCTGTATAGCACTTTGTGGACATTTGTATGTGAATCAAAATTAGTACCATCTTTTCCCTTAAGTGGTTATATTACCACCCATTATAAAACTGGCATGATTTTAGGGCTGATGGACCGTTAGACCTGCTGCTTGTTACTGAATTACAGGGCAGACTGCCACAATCACGCAGACATCCATGGTTTCTCTGTAGGGGAAACAGGACTGTAGTCTCCAATAGGTGTCTATTTTATTTTAAAAGGCTACTTCCTAAATCTATGATTTAGCCTGATTACCATTCCTTACATCTTTTGATGTTCAAGAGAAGTTTGAGTTGAGTTCACAAGCACTTGCGTTCTAGGGATTTACTGTTCTTTTTAAGGAAAAGTAATGGGGAAAGAACAGCAGCGAAGGGAGTACTCAAGTAGGATGTCTTATGAAAGATACAGTGGAAGCTAAATTTTTAAGTCCAATGTTATACTTTTCAATGGAAATATCACCATTTCTGTATTAGAAGCATTTCTCATTTTTTAATCTATAAAACTATAATAGTGTGAGTGATGGAATGATTTGGTTGGGGTTCTAATTTAAGAAGGGCAGTACACAGAATGAATTCTTCATATGATCTCTCGTCTTGTGTCATCCCCACCCTCAATTGTCCATTTTTTCAGATAAGTAAGCCCACGGTTGAAAATGATGTAGAAAGTCAGAAGCTGGGAGAGTGGCTTCCTCATCCCCAAGACACAGAAGGAGATGATCAGGAGAGCATTAGGCCTGTTACTAGGAGCACTTCGCATGACAGTCCCCTGCTTTCAGAAAGTAGTGCCCAGCAAAGTGGTAAGATAATTGCATTCTATTGTAACTGCTGGTAACTCTCACCTCTGCAACTTGCTGGCTGAAGAAAAATTTGTAGCATGTTACAGATTTGTACTATGTGTAATAACTTTGTCTCTATAACTTCATAGGCAAGCATCTGGACAAAGACCTGGGCAGGAGATCCTCAAAGCCGCCTGTTGCAAAAGTTAAATGTGGATTGGATTTGAACCAACACGAACTTAGTACCATACAAGAAGTTGAATCACCAGCAAGTGGCAGAACTTCTATATTAGGTAAACGTATGGTTTGACAAAATAAGATTTTGTTTTTAATTTTCTTTAATGTTTATTTAATCTTGAGAGAGAGAACTAGCATTAGTGGGGCAGGGGCAGAGAAAGGGAGACAGAATCTGAAGCAGGCCCCATGCTGTGAGCAGAGAGCCTGATGAGGGACTTGAACCCATGAACCATGGGATTATGACCTGACTCAAGAGATTGGAGGATTAACCAACTGAGCCACCCAGGCGCCCCAATAAAATATGACTTTTTAATAGTTTGCCGGTTTTCTACATTTATTTCAGGATGCTAAATTTCTGTCTCGAAGAAACAGGCTGTGAATACTCATGAAAGAAAAAAATGGTTTACATTAACAGTATTTAAAATTTGGACCTAAAGAAATGTGGCATTAGGGAGCTAGTTTCTTCTTGTATATAGTGAAAACCTATTTACTATAGGTAAAAATTCTTCAGTTCTTCAATTCCTCTGCCTCTGACACTCTTGCTTCCCTCTGCTGCTTTTCGTATCTACCTACCTTCTAACCCTGTTTCTTTCTTTCTTTTTTTTTTTAATTTGTTTATTTCTAGGAGAGAGAGAGAGCGTGAGCAGAGGAGGGTCAGAGAGAGAGGGAGATACAGACTCTGAAATTGGCTCCAGGCTCTGAGCTGGCAGTCAGCACAGAGCCCGATGCGGGGCTCAAACCCAGGAACCGCGAGATCATGACCTAAGCAAAAGTCGGACGCTTAACCGACTAAGCCACCCAGGCGCCCCATTAACCCTGTTTCTTTAGGAGTAACTCTGTTTTTGTTTTTGTTTTTTTCCTCTGCTGCTTTTCTACTTCACTACTTTCACTGCTCCTTTCTTCTATCTTTTAAGGATAATTATTATGGTTAAAATTCTGGCTTTGTGGACAGTCATAAGCAGGTATAGTTCTCTGTGCGTCTGCGTAGATGCAGTTATCTGGAAAATTCCTCCCAGTGATCTTTAGTAAATAGCCCTATTTGCGTTTCATAATGATTTTTAGATTTCAGACTCAAGCAAATAATTGATCAAATTTTTCAGAGCAAACCCTTGTGTAGCTCTCTCCCACTGACACCCAATAACAGTCAGCATTTCTCAGTTCTTGTTCCGCTCTGGCATCGGCCTGAGCCCGCCCCAGTGCCACTCGCTTATTGCAGACCACTGAGTGGCTGCTCCAGCTTCCAGTGTCTTCTGTTTCCAGTCTGGCCTTACTCTAATTTTCCCGTGGTATATTCCGCATAGTCTGCCTCTGCATCTCCATGTTTGAAACTCTTCACTGGCTTTCCCTTCTGGTTGAGGGGTGAGTCTTAAGTAAGTCGGAGTGCCCAGCTTCGCCTGTCGGGCCCTTCGTGATCTTGCTCCTCCCTCCAGGGTGGGTTAATTGTCCTGAACCATCAAGTATCCCTCTCCTGCCTTTGGGAGCTTTTATCCTAGTCTTTATCACACTTCTTTGGGTAATACTTTTAGTCAAAATATTACAGGCAAACAGTTTAAAAAGCCAAATAGTGCTGAAAGGTTGTAACATGAAACAGCATTTTTTCCTGCCCCTACCCACCCTTCACCCCTTAACTTTACCTGAGGCAGCCACTTTTCAAGGCTTTTATGTGTTTTTTCTTAGATTCACCACTATCCTTGGCAATAAATTTTGGGAATAATCCAGCTAAATTACTAGCATGCTAATGTATCATGACAATATGTAAATTTTTTTTCACTGCTCAGTTAGTATGCTGTATTTCCTTTTTTGTAAAATTTCTTTTTCTTTTAATGTTTGCATGAGTGGGGGAGGGGCAGAGAGCGAGGGAGACACAGAATCCGAAGCAGGCTCCAGGCTCTGAGCTGTCAGCACAGAGCCTGATGTGGGGCTCATACTCACGAGTGGCGAGATCATGACCTGAGCTGAAGTCAGACGCTCAACTGACTGAGCCTCCCAGGCGACCCATAAAACTTCTTTTTCTATAGTAAATTGTCTTTTTTAATTTGCTTAAGTTTCTGTTGAATGTCTGTTTTCTCACACAAATACTTATATTAAATACCTCTAACATAAGGGGAGATCGCACTGTTTTCTCTGTGAAACACCCAGCTGGAAGTTGGAGGACGGCTGTCCTGCATTGTTAATAAGGGTGCTGGTGCTTTGAGAAGGGACAAAAACTGGCTCTTGGAGAAGTACCAAAGTACAGTTGTACAGAAAAAGATAAATAGTACATGTGTAGTTACTAAAATTTCACGGAAGCAGGGGCAATAAGAACAAGAAATAAGGAGCACAGTCTCCTTAGGCAGGTGATGATGAAAGTAACGTTGAAGGGCGCCTGGGGGGCTCTAACTTCGACTCAGGTCACGATCTTACAGTTCGTGAGTTCGAACCCTGTGTCGGGCTCAGTGCTGACAGCTCAGAGCCTGGAACCTGCTTCGGATTCTGTGTCTCCCTTCTCTCTCTGCCCCTCCCTGCTCATGCTCGGCCTCTCTCTCTCTCTCAAAAATAAATAAACATTAAAACAAATTTTTTTAAAGTAACGTTGAGAAACCCTGATCTCTATTGACCCTCCAGTTCTCTTCTCTGTAGTTCATGTCTCTTGGTGTTACTTTCTGGAAGAACTGCCTCACTGTTTTTTTAACTTAACAGATTTTAGACAGTCAAGTTGTACTTTCTAAAAGCTTATTTTTCTGGTTTTTTCCTTTTTCATAGCATTCCACTGTCATGTCACTGATGCACTTAACTACCTCAAATAGTGTTTTGTTTGTTTGGGTTCCTATATTTTCTCTGTCCAGATTTTTTGTTCCTTTTTTGTTGTTTCTAATTTTTTTAGAGGCTTTTCTCTAATATCTTGCATATTTGACTGGGATGCTAATGGCTAATTAGAAATTCTGCAGGTGGCGGCTTTGTTTCCTGCTGGACTTATTAGAGAAGGTGGTTTCTCAACAGGCACCCTCAGTGTAGTATCTGTAGTTCTTTCCTTGAGGCAGTTTAGAGTTTAGTTTCTTGAAGATCTGCCAAGCTTGGTACAAGTCTGGCTGTTGCTGTTATGGAGCCAGACCCGGGGGTGGGGGGGAGGTCCTGCACTGAGGATGCAGACTTTCCTACCCCCGATTTTCTTTTGGCATTCTCATGTCCTCCTCCCTTGTTTCCTTTCAGTGCCAAACCCCCAGAGTTCAGAGTGTACTGGATTCAGTTTTCCAGAGAATAAATCTTTAGTCTCCTCTGGGGATGAATATTGAGGGACAGGGATCTTAGGAGAAGGGATGGATCTGTTCCACGTACATATTTTTAAACATCATCCCTGTCTTTAGTTCCCTGGGGCACACTTTCCTTATGTAATATTTGGTGCTTTTAATTGCCAGGGTTTTCTAAGGTTGTACACAGTAGATTAGCTTCCACTTTTGGGTATCTCTCATGCCTCTATGTCCTTACTTGTTCATTATTATTTTTGTATCAAAGTATACTATTCAGAGAAGTGCACAAATCATGAGGGCTTATTTCAGTGATTATCGGTATAATAGCCATCCCCATGTAGCCACCACTCACGTCAAGAACTAGAACGTTAGAGAATTCCATGAACCATCGTCTCATGTCCTCCCAGCTAGGGTCCTTCACTTCTCTCCAAGGCAAGCCTCTGTCTTGATGTCTTATAGTAACCATGGTTACTTTAACTTTATGGTATGAATGCATATTATACCTTAGAATACTATCAGTGGTTAGTGAACTTCCAGGAACTTTATCCTGTGATTTGTCAATACTGAAGTATTATCTGGTATCA
Source organism: Crocuta crocuta (assembly GCF_008692635.1). NCBI lineage: Eukaryota > Metazoa > Chordata > Mammalia > Carnivora > Hyaenidae > Crocuta > Crocuta crocuta. Next base: position 619,230 of record NW_027532617.1, on the reverse strand, counting down.
GAATTAGGAGTATCCTTAAAAAGTTAGGGAAATGGAAGTGAAGTAATTTTTTTTTTTTAATTTTATTCTTGAGAGAGAGAGGGAGAGACAGTGTGAGTGAGGAGGGGCAGAAAGAGAGGGAAATAGAATCGGAAGCAGGCTCCAGGCTCTCAGCTGTCAGCGCAGAGCCCGACGCAAAGCTTGAACTCACCGACTGTGAGATCATGACCTGAGCCAAAGTCAGATGCCTAACCGACTGAGCCACCCAGGTGCCCCAGAAGTGAAGTAATTTAAAGGCCTGTGTGAAAAATTTAAGCATTTATCATTTCCTTGCCACATAGATCAAGTCTGTAAAATTTCAGATTTTCACCTGTAATCTATATTGCCATTTTTGTTTGTTTTTGTGTGTGTGTGTGTGTGTGTGTGTCTACTTTTAATTTTTTTTAAAGTTTATTTATTTTGAAAGAGAGATGGTGCAGGAGGGGAAAGAGAGAGGGAGACAGAGAATCCCAAGCAGGCTGCATGCTGACAGCACAGAGCCTAACACAGGGCTTGAGCTCGTGAACCACGAGATCATGACCCGAGCCAAAACCAAGAGTCAGGTGCTTAACCAACTGAGCCATCCACGTGCCCCTAAATTGCCATTTTTCTTTTAACTAACTTTGGTAATTTAAGTGGAAATCTAATGAGTCCATCTTTTTTTTTCCTGGCAGGTAAACAAGATTCTTGTCAAGAAAGGGACCCCCTGAGGGTCTCAATAAGCCGAGAACAAAGTTTCTTTGGCAGTCCACTGGACCGTGATGCATTCGGTTGCCTTTACCCAGTTGCCCAGGAGAATGTCTGTGGTATTAACTCCAATGAAGCAGGTGAGGGATCAGTGGAATTCCTATGCACAAAGATATGTGGACTAAAGACGTTTATTGTAGTGTCATTTATAATGAGAAGTAAATAATTCTAATGACTGTTAGTAATAGAATCATTATGGTGCATCCATAATGTGTAGTTCTGTGTACTTGTTAAATAAAGGGGGTAAAACCTATCTTCATGCATGAAAATTGTCTGGAATTACCATCACCAAAGGTTTACACATTTCATTGGAGGCTGGCTTCACTTTTTATTTTATATCTTTTCAGCAGGTATGTTTTCTAACCAGATTTCTGTTTATTTTAGCTGTCCCTGTAGTTAATTGAATGAGATGAGATAGAGCCATTTTCTTTTTGAGGGTTTATAGAGACTTTTACATCTCTTTTTTATTGGAGATTGAAATACCTGAAAAGGATATGATTTCCAGCGAATTCGAGTCTTTGACATTTTAAAATGAAATTGTTACCATTCTTCTAGGTTTAGCTAATGGATACTTGTAGTTCCTTTTTATTCTACCTGTCGGTGTCCACCAGGCAAAGAGAACCAAGAACACAGCTGTAGTTGAACAAAGTGGAGTTTTCTGGCTTGTTGCAATGAGTAGAATGCCCAGCACAGGAAGCTGTGAGGTGTTTCAGGACAGGTATTAGAAAGGACTTGCTCTAAGATTTGGGCCTGTAATTGGTCATTTGGGGGAGGCCTTGCTTATGAGTATTGGATGTTATCAGGAAGCAGGGGCAATTCCATCATTGGGTACAGTAAAAACTTACCCAGGAGGTAGGAATAATGGAGCGAGGCTCATGAAAACTACACCTGGTAAAGAAGCAGCAGTTACTCATATAAAAAAAAGGCAAGAAGGAAAACACCAAAGTGTAGTAGTATTTGCTTATCAATGGTAGGAAAAGGAAGAATTGTATTTCTTTATAACTTTCGGTGCTTTCTGAAATCATAAAGAGCACCTATTGCCTTTGGGAAAGAGAGAGAGTACGCAGGAGGGGCAGAGAGAAAGGGGGAGACAGAGAATCCCGAGCAGGATCCGCAGTGTCAACGTAGAGCCCTACACAGGGGTTCTAAGCCACAAACTGTGACGTTGTGACCTGAGCTGAAATCAGGAGTCAAAGTTATGACTCTTAAGCCAAAACGCTTAACCAACTGAGCCACCCAGACAGCTCTCTAAAATATCATTCTTTATTTTTTTTTTTTTTATGTTTTATTTATTTCTAGGAGAGAGAGAGAGAGAGGGAGAAGGGGAGGGTCAGAGAGAGAGGGAGTCAGAGACTGAAACAGGCTCCAGGCTCTGAGCTGGCAGTCAGCACAGAGCCCGACGCGGGGCTCGAACCCACGAACCGCGAGATCATGACCTAAGCGAAAGTCGGACCCTCAACTGACTAAGCCACCCAGGCGCCCCTAAATTATCATTCTTTAAAAAAAATTTTTTTTAATGTTTTGTATTTATTTCTGAGAGAGAGCAGGTGAGGGTCAGAGAGAGAGGGAGACACAGAATCTGAAGCAGGCTGCAGGCTCCGAGCTAGCTGTCAGCACAGAGCCTAAGGCAGGGCTTGAAACCACGAACTGTGAGATTACGACCTGAGCCAAAATCGGATGCTTAACCAACTGAGCCACCCAGGCGCCCCTAAATTATCATTCTTAATTATATCTGACGGTTAAATATATATAAAAATTACAGTTTTGGCCTCAATAATTCAGGCCATGGTAAAGAGATGCTTGGCCATTTTTGTGATTTGGATAATACTCATGGTTTTGTTTATGTTTAGACATGCCTACCAGGGGCCTCATTTTTGTCTTGATCCATCGCAGTCACAGAGTGTGGCCTTTTCTATTGGTTGGTAACCTGTGAAATTGTTCAGGTTTAACAGGAGAGCACCAGGCCTCACTGATAGCGCTGAGCCAGCTCCTGGCTCGCAGGGACTGCTTTTCTCTTATAATCCTCCCCAGCTTCATGTTGCTTCTGTCTTAGAAAAGAAGGTCCCAGCTTTCTGCTTCTTCTCTGTTCCCTCCCTTTCTCTTTATCCACGTCTTCCTCATCTCACCTTAATTTCTTAATAGCTTTTTAAGGATGTCACTAACTTCAAGCTCTGTACCCTTTGCTTCTGAAGGAAAGCAGGAATTTCTTGGGTAGCTGGGAAGGTTACTCTGCTTGAGGCATCACTTTTATGACGCTACTTCCCTTTTTTAGTAATCTCATCATGGGCCCTGGTCTTTCAGTGACAAACGAGTGACACTTGTTTCTCTGCCAGCTACCTTCATGGATCTGTCCATTGAATTCAGCATCTTTAATTACTCTGACCTTGTTCCCTTCTCATTTTTATTTTTCACCTCTGACCAGTACCCAGATCCTCCCTCTGGGGAATCTTCTTGGTATCAGTGTAGAGTTGATTATGAATTGAAAAACTGCAGATTAATTTCCTATCTCCCAACTAGCTTTTGAAATGAGCTGCCTAAGAAAAAATAACAAATTACTGTGCAATTCACCATATCTTAGTTTCTTTACTGAAAATTGTAGTGTGTATTGAAGAAACCAAGTTAAAACAGTTAGGTCACAATAATACATTTTTTAATGAACTAGAAGAGAGTAAAAAAAGTGTTTAAAAACAAATTGTACTTACTATAATTTTTGGTATTAGCTTTATTTCTGGTTCATTATCCATAACAGAGATATTATGAATATAGAGGTAACTGCATGTGTGTCCTGGGTTATCTTTAAGAAAACACTTCTCACATAGACATTTAAGAAACACACTTTTAATGTGTATGGTATCTCTTAATAAAATCACGGTGATAATGAGATACACGTTTATATATTTGGTGGCACAGTTTTAATTTTATTCTGTTTCAGAGCCACAGATGACTGACTATACACTTTGGCCAGTTTTCTCATGAATGTTGGCTCTCGGTGTAAGAGAAAAATTAACTCAGCATATCTGAATTATTAAGTGAGGCAAAATATTTTTTATATGTATTTTAACACATCAAATAAAATTAAGAATAATTCATAATAAAAGCAGTATGTGCTTATTGTGATTTTAGAACACACCAAAAGTTAAAATAAAATTCCTCCTTTTCCTGCCACTTGTTGCACTTTGATGTCTTTAGATTTTTTTACATGCATTTTTCTCAACTTTGAGATCATCTTGTATTTATGACAGAATATTTTTGCTTCACTTAAAGTAATAACAAAAGTATTTTCCATCATACTGGCAATTTTCTATTTTTCACAGAGTAATAACACATACAGTTTGTTACTATAAAAGATGACTAGGAAATGTTTTTGGTGAATAATAAAATGAATGCTTTTCTGTTTCTTTTTGGTCTAAGATAAGGCAATCTTACAGAGCAAAATATGAAATAAAATTGTCAAAACACAGAAATAATGTCCTTGCGTGCTAAGAATTTGATTTGTAATCGTCTAAATTCTCTTCCCTCCCATCCATTTCAGCTAAGATCAAGGAGGCTGTGGCTGAGAATCATGCAGTATTAAGTTATGCTGTGGAAGAAGAAAATACATATCTGAGTCCACCTGTGAAGCCAGAAAATGTTAGTAGTGTCTTAATGTATACCCCATTGTTAGACCTGTTAGGTTTCATATTGTCTTAGTTTATAGAAGTTGTCAAATGTTAGTCTGTGTTCTCTGAGATCTGCTCTTCCTGAAGTGGATCAATGATGAAAATAGCCAAATCTGAGCATCAGAAGACCTTCCAGTCTACCTGATGCATGATCTCTGTAGTTCTGAGAAGCAAAAATAATTTAACACAGTAAGGGCTTATGTCTGGGGTGTGTGTGTGGGGGTGGTGTGCATGTGAAGGTGATAGTATATGACTGAGGACTTGATGTGTGAGATAGGTAGGGATGGGGTGGAGGAGATGTGTGTGTGTGGATGTGTATGAAAGTATAATGAGTTCTGAGCAATGATGAAGAGATTTTACTACTGACCTTTACAACTATGAAGGTTTCTACACTTGATCTGAGCTCAGAATTGATAATTGCTAATGTTGCTGATTTGGTTTTTTTCTATTACTTCCTACAATGTAGTCTGATGTTCCTCTTAATTTTTAGGCTGAAACAGAAGAGATTTATCATGAGCCATTATCATCCATAACTATTTCTACTGGGAGCTTTTTAAGTTCTGAAAACACAGATTTGAGCCTTACAGATGCAGGTAATAATATCAGAAAGTTTGTAAATAAATTGAAGGACCAGCATCAGTGGAGTTCGGTACAGTGGTGAGAGCAGACATTGAGGGATCGTCCCAGTGTGCTGAGAAGGAATGTTTCTGTAAATCTCAGGAGTAAACTATTCATGCCTGACAGAATATCAGACAGTCCAGTACTCTAAGCATGACTGGAAGTCAAATGCCTGCAGACCCACAGGGATGCTCTGTGGATCTCCAACATTTTGAGAATTATCTGCTCTGGTCACATTTTCCCATTCAGTGGGAATCCAAACAGAGTTCTTTATCACCCTGCTCCCTTATCAGTGTATATTGTGCCTGCCAAAATGTGTCTCTCAGGAAGTGCCCAGCCATTAAATATTTTCACAAAACTCCATTTTCAGGGTCATTTTCAGAGCGTGCGGACCACAGGGAACAAGAACCTACCACTGGTAAAGAGGAGGAAACAAATGTCTTAAGTTCTGTAGTTCCTGCATCACAAGTCCCTTATCAGAAGCAGGACTCTGGGGAAGTTCATAAACCTGTGTTGCCTGCAGTGGAAAAGTTCACATCTGGTCAGACACAGCTTCAGCAGATGATAGACAAACACATAAATGAAGCAAATTTGATGACTGAGAAAACAGACTTGCAGGGTAAAATGATTTTGAATAATACTTCTATATAACCTTTCATCCTTTTAGTTTGAAGGAGTGATTGTTTGAGCTTCGTGTTTTTGTTTTTTAATGTTTGTTCATTTTTTGAGAGGAGACCGAGCGGGGAAGGGGCAGAGAGAGAGGAGGAGACACAGAATCCGAAGCAGGCTCCAGGCTCTGTGCGGTCAGCATAGAGCCCAACACAGGGCTCAAACTCATGAACCATGAGATCATGACCTGAGCCAAAGTGAGACGTTTAGCCAACTGAGCCACCCAGGTGCCCGGAGCTTCATGTTTTTATGGACTGCTGCAGCACTTATGACATGGACGTGGAAAACGGCATTTAGTATTCAGACTGAAGAACATGTAGAAGAGATCAACAAATTTTCTTACTAGTGCAAAGTTAGCTATAACAGCTGAGGCACTATTGCCAGTATTGAGAAAGGAGTTCACAGACGAGACTGTTGAATCCTAGTATGATCATTTATTAGCTGTGAGACCATGGGCAAGCTGCTTATTACTCTTTCATCTTCTGTAAAAGAGGGATGTTGGGGATTAAACGAAATAATACACATGGAGTACAATGCCTGGCCCATAGTAGCACCCAGTACAGTGAACAAGACTTTTTTTCTTTTTTAATGTTTATTTTTGAGAGAGGGGGGTGCCAGGGGAGGGGCAGAGAGAGGGGGACAGAGGATCCGAAGTGAGCTCTTTGCTGACAGCAGATAGCCCAATGCAGGGCTCGAACTCACGAACTAAGATCGTGACCTGAGCCAAAGTTGGGCGCTTAACTGACCAAGCCACCAGGCATGGTTTCTTTTTTAAAATCATTGATCCTAAAATGAACTAAGTGAGAATAACAAAGCTTATAGCAAAACAGTGATCATAACGGCTTCTTACTCCTAATTAACTTCTTACTTTGGAGCTAGTAAAAGTGGAACCTTTGTCAAAGGTTTTGGTCATTGAGAATATCTGGTATGTTGGATATAATGATAGCACTTAATTTGAAAGTATCTGCTGGAATGAAAACAAATGGAAATAATTTTGTTGAATTGGGAGTTACATAAAACTAAATTATATCTTTTTTTCTGAAAATTCTAACAGTTGACCTTGACTTCCCGGAATTAGAACACACTTTTCCAAATTTGCATCATCAGCTATTTAAGCCCTTAGAACCACATCTAGATTTTGATATGTTATCATCATACTCTGGGATTTCTCAAGACAGCGGAGACTTTTACCAGGTAATGTAGATGGTTCATTGCTGTGAATTTCCAAAAATAGTTTATCTTTTTTACTGTTAGAACAGAATAATGGTTCTTAGCCTTGGATGCTGACTGGAATCCTGTGGAGTCTTTGAAAATCCCAGTACTCAGGCTGTTCCTAGAACAGTTAAATCAGAATCTCCAGGAGTGCTTTAGATTATCAGGAATTTTTTTAGGCTCCCCAAAGTGATTCTAATGTGGAACCAAGATTGAAAACCAGCTGCACTAGAATTTTGTACTGTGAGCCTAATCTCCTGCTAAGGCTTACAATCTGTAAAATGGTCAAGAACATTTTTATTGTTATTTATTATTAATATTTTTAAGTTATACTTTGAGAGAAAGAGCAGGGAAGGGCAGAGAGAGAGAGAGAGAGAATCCCAAACAGGCTCCTCACTGTCAGCGCAAAGCTCGACGCGGGGCTCGATCTCGTGGTTCGTGAGATCATGACCTGAGCCGAAGTCGGGCGCTTAACTGAGCCACCCAGGCGCCCCCTAAATAATCTTTTTTTAAAAAGCCTTTTTCCTGTTCATTGAAATGGAAGAATTGGGTAATAAGTAAATAAGAATAAGTAAACTGCGAGTGCAAAAGAGAAGTGGTAGGTAACTAAGGCAGAGTAGCATCATAGGAACAGGAGCGCTGACTCAGCTGGTGATACGTAATCGGGATTCTGGCCTTTCTCTGTTGTTTTCCGTCAGAACTCAGAGTCTCCATGTGACAGCCACCGGACTGCCGTTCCATCCAAAAGTACAGTTTCCTTTACAGCACTGAGAGACAGCGTGAAGCCCTCCAACGCAAGCCCAAACCAGCAACCTGACGCGCACACGGCTCATGCTGCAGCCCAGGCTTCTGCTACAGAAGAGATGATTGAGGGTGTGTATGATCAAGTTAGAAAAAGTTAGAGAAACCCAGTTACTTTTTCATGGTTTACATCCATTTTCTTTGGCAATTGGGCCTGGCACTTCTTGGTGTGTCTCCGTGCCTGTGCTCACTTGTGTCCCGAATGGTACAACTTCTGTTTCTCTGTGTATCTGTTAAAGTAACAGGAGTAATAATGCTCAGTTTGCATTTTTATAGTACTGAATCTGATAAAAACAAAAGCTCTACCTCTTGTTCAACTTCTTACCTCAGCCCTTATAGTTAACATTTTAAGTATCCTGCAACTTTTTATACAGGCTGGGGAAGAGTCTCTCTTAATTTCAGCTCCGGTCATGACCTCACAGTCATGAGATAAGAGCACTCCGTGGAGCCTGCCTAAAATTGTCCCCCCACCTCTCTGTCTCTTCTTCCCTCTTTCCCTTTGCCCCTCTCCCCTGCTCACGCTCTTGCTTTCAAAAAAAAATTCTTGTACAAATTTTATATATACACTCCTTTTTATATATGAGATACACATGCAGATTTTAGTGTATTATTAAAATCAGTATTTTTTCTTTTGAGGGAAAAGTCCTAAGCATATCTAATAGCTTATTTTCTTTATTAGACTAGGAGAAAATACATGGTTTAAGCAGTGGAGTTATTTGAAAATCACTGTGACCATCCTTTAGTTTTCTATTCATGTATACATACATCAGCTTTCACTCCCAAGTTGTAGGAAGTAAGCGGAGTTCATTTACTCAAACTGTTAAAGAGATTTTATCTGTATCCAGGATTTACAACACGTAATTATGTTAACTTATTTCTTCCAGGCTCTGAACAGTCTTTTCGACAGCTTCTGCCAGAATTTTCTTCACAGGACGGGGGCCAGCATGTTGATCTACCGAGCATCTTTAGCATTGAGGCAAGAGATTCTTTCCAAAGCATGGAAAATCAGAACTACTCTGAACAGACTGAATTACAAAACAGGAAAAAAAGTGTTCATTTCCAGCTCTCTGTAGGAAATTTACAAAATTCAGTGTTCAGTTCATCTGATGAGGCTGATGTATTTCATCACTTGTATCTACAGCATAGCACTCCCTGTGGTTCTGGCTCTAGTGAGGGCTCAGTAAAAGCCCAACTAGAAGGCAGAAAAGACAGACCTGGTTCTGAAGAATTAGCTGAAAGAGGGGTTGATACAGCGTTACAAAGTCAAGGACTCCATGGAGACAAACAGGAAAGTTGGGGGGCTTTAAATGTAAATTCCCATGTAGAAGAAACTGATTCTCAATTGTGTCTGAGAACAGTGGAGATGGGAGCTTCAGTTCAAGCACCGTATTCTGTTCAGAATGAAAAATACTTTGAGAATTCAACTAAAGTAGAAACTCCAGAAATCCTAAGAAATCTGTCTCAACTAGCACCGTCAGAGCTCTTAAATTCTGGATCATTACAGAGCTCTATTCCAGTTTGGGTAAGTGAAATCTGTGTTGTATGGAAACAAATTCATTTCCAGGGAAGACTTCAGACAAAATTCAGAAGCAACAAAGCTTCTTAACATTCATGGGATAGTCAATCATGTAATCATTGGAAATCTCCAGTGAAATGAGCAAACTCCCAATTTTAAGCTGACCTTTTATGTTTTATTTTTTTGAAGTTTGCGAGGGAGAGCGCACACAGGGCAAGGGCAGAGGCAGGCAGAGAGCATCCCAAGCAGGTTCTGCACTCAAATTTTAAACTGACCTTTACATATTACAACTGGTCCGCTCCCAATTGATATCCCCCTCTCATTTCCCTGAGGAATAGCTCGGCCTGTGCTTCAGCCCTTTCAGCGCTGAATCTCTTTGCGCTGCATTGGATTAATCTGCTTGGTTTCAACTCCAGATAACAGATACAGATAAACCCACAATACAAATTGAGAGCAAGAGTGCTGCTTTTGGGGTGTTCTTTTACAGATTCTTACTTAGTAGCTGAAGAAACTTCTCTCTAAATAATCTGACAGCAGCCCACTAGCTACTGCTCCTTTACATAGGTTACACCCTCCGGTTCTGCCAGCTGCCAGTCAACCCGCAGTACCTGCACAGCCCTATAATCAATACTTGGGCTTCTAATTCTTGCTGTAGCTATTTTCAGACATTTCGCCAGTCCTCCACACTTGATCTTAGCCAAAAGGCCGAGAAGCGATTTTTCGCCCGTCCTCCACATATTTAGGATTTCTAAAAGCGAGCTGGGGATGAGGGAGACACCACTTTGGCCTTCATTGGCCATTGCTGTCCTTTCTCAGTAATGTGCAGTTTTTACATGTTTAGTATTTGAAAACTGTTACTTCAGATATGGTTTACTTTTCAATTTTACTACACAGGAGACGGAGTCTGGACATGGTATAATGGAAGAACCAGAGCTTACTTTAGTAAGCACCAGTGATATTAGTATTGCTGAAACGGAGTTTGCAAATTTAACCCTAGAAGAAAGAGAAAAGGAGGCAAAAAGCACTTTTCAGGTAAATGTCATAGCTCCCTTTAATATAAATACACCTGATTTATACAGCAGCACACAGCTGAGAATAAGGAATTATTTACATAAGGAAATCAGACCTAAAGGACTTACCCAAATCTGTTTTGTGCTTAACAGTCCTGAAGAAAAAAATGAGAATGTATTCTAAATTATAAACTTGAGCACAATAGATTTTTAGTCCTGTGAGCTGCAGGGTTCCTTCTACTTTCCTCCACTGCAAGTAAACCATTCCTATGGGACTCACTTCAGTTCTTACAAGACAGTCATTAGAGGAAATTCTGCTGTAAATTCAATTCTTATTTAGGTTATAATAGGTGAATTCATTGATCACAACAAAACTGCAGCTGAAAATAGGAAAATCTCAGCTGCCACCCATCAACTGTTTGATTCAATACATCTTTAAAAAATGGCTCTGCACCAAGTATTTGTTTCCTTGATTACAGAGAAGGGTAATGGGGAAGCAGTAGGTAAGCAATGCAGATGCAGAACTTGAATCAGTTAAGGAAAAGCTTTTGGGTAGGCTGGGCAAAAGCCATTCATTAAAAAAAGCCACTAGAGACTTTCTCTTCCCAGAAAACTCAGCCCTGCAGTTTAGATGGGAGAAACCCACAAAGCAGTTAAAGTAGTGGGATAGGAGCTAAGTTCATTGGACATATTCCTATACTCTGTTGCACATCTGCATCTACCGAAGGAAACTAGGGGTTTAGAAAGTGGTAAGAATGAAGTGAAAAATGGAGATTTATCTATGATTTACTTACAATTAGGTGAATGAATGTCTGCCTCTTATGTCAGAAAAAGAAACCTCAAATTTTCCAGCTGTGTCAGAACACTATGTGAAGGAGGCAGTGACAGTTTCAACAGGTATGCCTTGAAGAATCTAAAATGGTTCCCTACTCAACCTCTCAGCCTTCACATCCCCCTACAATCTTGTATACTGCCAGCACAAAAATGAAATAAGGTTCAATTTTTAAACAGAAACCCCGCCGAAGTTAACAGCTGTACCTGGGAGCTTACAAGAAGCATTTATGAAGAGGAAAAAGTCATTTATGGAGAGATCTTCCCAGAGACAGAAAGAAATAAAGAATAAAAGTTACCGTTCTGAGAAGTCTCAAACCAAAATAGTTAAGGAGAAACCTATAGGTAGGTTCCCCATATCTGCATCAATTATCACAAAGTATATAGCATGAGAGAATTTGCCAGATCACTTGTTCTCTTGGTCAGGCTCATCTATGAGTCGCCTGAAGAGTGTGAATAAGGTTAGAGTGTCACTTCCTGAAGACAGAAAGACTGCACAAGCCCTCATGCATCAAAGGGCTCTAAGGTATGTGTGTGGGTGGGTGTCTATGCATATTCCTGAAGTGCTTGTCCTTAATTCTATACAAATTTCTTACAGATTGTACAATCAGTTAGCTGAAGTGAAACAGCAAAGGGAAGAGAAAGCAAAGCAAGAAGCATATGCCCAAAACCGGGCAAGGGCAAAAGAATTTCATAAGGTGATTGAGTCCCCCCACCCCCTGCCCAATTTTTTCATCTCTAGGATATACTACAACTGTTAATTATTTTTATTCCCTTCACAGAAAACACTAGAGAAACTTCGAGCCAAAAATACATGCTGACTTTCTACGAGAAGTGTTAAATTTTTTTAAATTATGTGTGATGTAACATAGACTAAGTTATTAAAATCAATAAATTTTTATTTAAGAATTTTAACATGTGATTCCTTCCACAATCACCATGGTTCCTCCGAGTCAGAATCACAATCTTCAGAATAGCCCTGAAAACAAGAATATATACTAGTTAGATTTAGAAGATATTTCTTCTTTCCCACATGGACAATCACATCTTGTATCTCCTCAGGAAAACATAGCAACACTGAGTAACTACTATATCCTATGGAGAACTTTAATATCTGGTCACAGCGTTAAGGGCTCTTGGTTTTAGCCCCACAAGCCCTCTTTGAAATGACCTATGAAGTTTTCAAATGTGTACATACCTTTTAAAAAGAGCTTTTGTTCAATCCACAGTTGTCTCCATCAGTCCTATAGAAAAGGAATAGAAAAGGAAGATTCCACTTCCAGATATGATCCTGTGAAGCCAGTCTCCCTGTTAGATCTACTGTAATATTCAAGTTGCCCAATCACTAGCAGAGCTCAGGCACGCACCATTCAAAATACTACGTATAGTCAGATGAGAATCTGAAATATGGCTGTTATAAATGTTCCCAATAGGCTGAACGCTAGCAAAGTAGCATAAAGAAAGAAAAGCCTAGTGGAAAAATTTTTTATGGTCATGTCCACAGCAAATGAGAAACCAGCATTCTCAAAGCCTTGGTAATGACCATTATATCATTAAAAATAATTAACTTGCCAGAGTTCTTTCCATTGGGCTTCTTTAATCTCCACTTCAATATGGACATACTTCATGAATTCCCCGCCTATGGATGATTTTAAAGTTTAGACTAAATTTTTCAAAATAAGGTTATAATTAGGTTCCAAGCATTCTGAACTAGTATGTATTGAAAATTCTAGGCTTAAAATTGCAGAGTTGGAATAACTAAATTTTTCAACCCAGTCCATTTTTTTCTTGGGGAGGGGGAGGGAGACACAATCTGAAGGAGGCTTCAAGCTGAGCTATCAGCAGTGCCCAATGTGAGGCTCAAACTCACAAACCACAAGATCATGACTTGAGCCAAAGTTGGACAATCAACTGAGCCACCCAGGTGCGCCCTTTTATTTTTTAAATGTACTTATCTTGAGGAGAAAGAACATGCCAGTAGGGGAGGGGCATGAGAGAAGAGGGATAGAGGATCACACCCAGGCTCAGTGTTATCAGCCTAGAGCTGGAGCTCAAATCCACCAACCCATGAGGTCATGTGCTAAAGTCACTTAACTGATGGAGCCACCCAGGCATGCTCCCCCACCTCTGATTTCATTTAGATGGATGTTCAGAAAGGCTACTTTCATTCAGCCCATTCAGAGCAGTTGAACATTTTGCCCATCATCATAACATCAGAAATCACTGGCAAACTGCATAAACACATGTTGTGGCCTTTTACTATCTAGGGTTTTTACTTTTTAATTATGATACAATAAACCATTAGGATTAGCTGTTGTCAAAATTAGGTAAACAAATGCATTAATGAGGTTTTATAAAAGGAAAAGCTTTCATCTTCTATAGGGTCAGGTACTTGAGGGGAAATCTTACCTGTAATCTCGGAGATCTGTTTTTGTGTTTTAACTTTAGGGCCCTAGAAATCAAATTTCAAGAATTACACTGATTGCTATTTTGGCAAATGATCTATGAAATTATTATCCCTTAATTGCTTTTAATGTGAAAAGTCTTGTTCCTTCCACTCTACTCCATAAGCCTAGCACAAAATGTTACAGGTCTCATTGTCACCACTGCAATAAATGTGCTGTGATGCAAGCATTACCTGTGTCTCCATGTAGCCACATTAACAATTCCTGGACACCATAAATGACAGTGCCCATTTCCATCTTAACAATGAATGAGGCTTTTATAAAGTTCCTCTCAAGCTTATGTATAAACTACAAGGTTTGATTCTGTATAGAAGTCTTGCTGTTTTGCTAAGAATATGTTAGTAATAAAAGAAAGCATCCACTAGAAGCAACAGAAACAGAAGCCTTACATGTTTAGGATCAGAGTAGATGGATCTATCTGGTTCTTAATTTCAAACACCCTAGAAAAAGAGAAGCATTAGTTCCTATCAAAGATTACCTCAAATTCAATTTGAAAATCTATAGAAATAATGTTTCAATAAAAATACCAGGTTTAACATGCACAAAGCCAAGAAAACCAACGATGCCAGATACTGAATTGATATTGCACTGTCCTTTGAACACCCAGCAGGAACAGCTGCTGAGTGCAGATACCATGCAGTGCAATCCTGACTGAATTGTAAACCCCTGTACTTCAAGGTTGCAATACTACTGAGAAACTGATCTCTAGAAATTTAAGTTCTTTTAATATCTAATTTGACTTTTATTCCTATCATTCCAATGAGGCAACCACATTAACTGCATCTGAAATTACAAACCAAGTCCCTATTATCTTTATCCTGGCTGTAATATACATGCAGAACTATTAAGTCAAATACTAAAAGAAAGGATTCATTAGATATCAAGACCATGGCTGTTCAGATGCTGTTAGGCAGAATAGAAATTCAAATCCATATTATAACACATTCAAATACACAGGTTATTAGGATGAACAATAGCAATTGTTACCTAAGGATAATGGGGGAGGGGCATTTTCATGTTATTTCCTAGACAGGCAGTCTCTGTCCAATTTGGTGTATGAATATTACGGCAAATACCTTTGCTAAGATCTTGGATACATACAAGTGGAGGAGAGGGGAAGAGGGAGAGAGAAGAAAATCTCAAGCAGGCTCCACAGTCAGCAGAGTCTGAAACAGCTCAATCCAATGACCCTGGGATCATGACCTGAGCCAGACGGAACTGGACTGCTCAACCAACTGGGCCACCCAGGCGCCCCAAGATCTTAATACTTCTGTGGTGTACCCCAAATAACTACGAGGCACAACACTAATGGGATGCTGTACTCACAACTCACATTTTTTCAGTACTTTTGAATTTTTAATACATTTCAACAGAAATTAAATGTTCCACCTACCTCTAAATGTGAATGATTTCAAATCATGTTCACCCCTACAGATAAAATACCAAGTAAAAGATTAAGGACAAGTGTGTAATTAAAATACAAAACAGATGCTTAGTATCCAAAATGACATCTATTTTTTTTTTTTTAGCTATCATCAGCTCCGTCAGAATTAGGTTTTAGTTCATGTCTGTATCATTCAGCAGTTGAACAGTTAAATTCATCATCTGAACTGTAATGGTGCCCAAGATTTCACTGTCCCCAGTAAAAACTTACCTAAACTAGCACACCCTAGAACTGTACAGATTCTTGGGATACTCCAATACCTAAGATTTAAAAAATTTGACCATTAGGTCTTCCAGTGTTTTAGCAGATAGATGTCTTGTAGTTCTTTCCCACAGATCTAACAAATAGTTCTGTGAATAAAGGAAACCACACTTATACTCTATGAGGCGTTTCCAACGATGTAGGTCTACAGAAAAAGCCCCATCGGGATAGACCTCAACCACTATTTACTTTTAAAACAGAAGATTCCACAAGAAAACAATTACAACTGCAACCTACTCTAAAACTTCAAGTTCAAAACGGCAAAAAGCCAAACATCCTCCCAGTTACAACAAACTTAAATCATTCCATAAGTTAATCACACGGTAAAGATTTTTTGAATGGTTACAAGAGTCTATATACACTGAGATAGACACGCAAAGTACCAAGTAGCTATTCTAGAACCAAAGGAAAAAGATTTTAGTATCTGAAGTCTTGATTTTTACAAACTCCAGTATCACAATGTGTTTTGTCAATGAAATTCCCAGGATATTACAACAAAGTGATTTAAGATTCTGCCTCATTTTAAGAATTAGTTATTTGACATCACTTAAAAATTTTCAGGAAAAGATAAATAAAATATTAATATGGAAGATAACAAATTGGGACGCTTCTGAATTAACCATTCAGATTTAGGAAATCTTTTGTCTTGTGTAATCATTTCTAACATTACACTATTAAATCCTAAATCTCATTTTAGACCATGCATTAGTTTAAGACAATGTAGATGCTTAAAGTCGGAATATCCTACATTCTGATTACTGCCATAACCTAAGTTACAGTTTAGGGACCCTTTCCTGCAAGTGAAGTAAAGCTTGCACTTGTCCCTATAAAATGTGAACCCTAAAATCTACTTTTCTGAAAACACGTCATAAACAGGAATTAGAACTGGCAAAATGTCCTTCAACAATGAAACCTTTAGAGATTAGTCTGATAAAGTCCATTTAAACAAATCTGATCCAAAAATTCACGAAAAGCAAAGAAATCCCTTCACTGAAAGCAGAAGACATACCTCAAAGTCCAGATTGTGCTCTCAAGTGAAAATCCTAGAACAAGAAAGCATCTTTGTTTCACATCCACATTAAATTTGGAATACTAATTCTCCACAGCTGAGATTTCCCTTATGTTCTGGGCTTTTAGCCATTCTACAGTGCTGAAACCAACCTTCAAGTTTAGCAACCCTCTCACCATCACTTCAGTTGGTTAGGTATCTTGTTCCTTCTTACATGTATCAAAACTCATACTGAGCCATGAGTTCTGGGTTGCAAAAGAGGATTTATTTTCTGCACTTAGGTCTAAGTCTTTGTCCACAGAACTGAACAATAACAAGCACAAGTGCAATCATAAAATATAGTATATTTAGTGGCATAATCAGCAATATACGATGGTGAGAAGAAAACTGTAGTTGTAAAAGTCTAGGAAGTTCTTATTACAAAAACACATTTGACAGGTCCTTGTTTGAATAAAATTGGCAGAAAAACAGGGTTTCAGGTATCCTGAGATGGTCGTTGATCATTAGTGATTACTGTAATAAAGTTTTTCAATATATAATCTCTGTAACTTCTTTGATTTAATGCTCAAATGACACCTTGAAGCTCTTGAAATAAAGGACAGGCAAAAACAGTAGGTCTTCCGTTTATTATTTATCAAGTGATTATTTTTGCTATGCAATCCTCAATTTTTTCCTACATGTGTAACAATCTGACAGCTTTAATGCTTTCCCTGATAATCCAGTTTTACTAATTTGTTCAGATTCTTTTAATTTTCTTGCATTCATTTTTATCACTATGTTAGCATATGTATTTGCATTTATCTTTATTTTCTATGAAAAACCTTTTCTGTTTTATTTACCTTAACATTCATATTCCTATCTCCTTTTTCAGGCCATTTGATCCTGACAAATGTTTTTGGACCTTGATGCTCTTTTTAGACAAAGCCGCTTCTTCAGTATATTCCTCTTGTTCTAAATACACATTCGTCTTCTTTCGTACTTCAGAACTTACTATGAAACAATTATAGTCCTGCAATGAAAAAATCAATTATTAAGCAACAATTAAATTTTATTCCTGTTATCACAACATGGAACTGAACTCTAGGTTACTGAAAAAACCTGGAGACTACAACTAGATGTTAAAAATCCCAAATTTGTCTTCTTTTCTCATTAAGACATCCTAATAGCAATTACTGAAAAGCCCATATTCTCACCAAATAATCCCAATGTCTTTTTTTTTTTTTTTAATGTTTTGTATATATTTCTGTGAGAGAGAGACAGAATCTGAGGCAGACTCCAGGCTCTGAGCTAGCTGTCACCACAGAGCTCAATGCAGGGCTTGGGCCCAGAAACTGCGAGAATAATCCCTATTTTTATTTCCTGCACCAAATCTATTGAGCCTTTCAAAAATTAAATTCAGAACCTAAGACAGTAATAGAATAAATTCTTCCTGTACCAACTGCTATTCTGAAACGAAAGGAGACAAAAAATGTTACTTACCACCAATTTGATATCACATTCGTCATCATGTTCAAGATTTGTTGCAACCTCATCCTCTGCCCTGTAACATTTAAATATATCTTCAAGTGAGAAAAGTCGTCTAGATTCCATTAGCAGGATAATATCATGATGTACAACTGACACGTCAATAGTAATGAAGGAGAAAATTTACAATTTCGTGTGTGACACCCCAAAATGGATGGCTCACGTGCCAAGCTCAGAGGTTAGCTACAACCCAAATGACTTGCTGTAAAATATAAACAAATCAATACCATGATAAGAAACACTAAAATTTAAACAACACTTAACAAGGGGTGTCTGGGTGGCTCACTCGGTTAAGCGTCCGACTTCGGCTCGGTTCATGATCTCGCGGTTTGTGGGTTTAAGTCCCGCATCGGGCTCTGAGCTGACAGCTAGCTCAGAGCTTGGAGCCTGTTTCTGATTCTGTGTCTCCCTCTCTCTCTGACCCTCCCCTGCTCACGCTGTCTCTCTCAGATATAAAAACATTAAAAAAAAATTTTTAATAAATAAAACATTTAAAAAAACGAGTAAATTAAGTAAAATAAAATAAAAACTTTTAACAAAACCTATGACCAAAGTTATTTCACATGATTAAACTTACTCTGATTCAATAGGAGAGAGAGATCCATCATCATCCAAGTATTTGTATCTACGACTGTCAAAATCTTCTTTTTCTAAATCTTCACCAACATTCATTTGTTTCAAGGATTCCTTGAGGTAGTATTCATACTTCAGTTTTTCAAGGTAGTTGAAAAATCCTCTTGCCACTGCTTGCTAAATAAAAACACTAGTCTAAGTAATGACCTCACAAAATAAACTTTCTCAGCCGATGCCTTATGTTCCAAAACGGAAGGAATCCCTTTACCAAAAACTCTTACATGATCTTGATTTACTCTGCCCTATGTGGAACACATATACCAGGTTTTAAAAGGATTTCAGTCTACCTAGCACATTATCAAATTTACCTAAGTTGGTATACACCAAGAAAACCGAAGCACAAATCTTGTTTGCATTTAAAAATGTGTTTAGAAATTCCCAAAGAAACAAATCTATACAGTTAATACAATCAGCCTAGAACAAAAGGTGAGAGAATATTCTTTTAAATATTATCACCAATTCTAGAGCAAGAGACTATAAATTATGCACAATAATTTAAAATATTGGAGTCTGTCTCTAAATAATTGTCAGGCAGTTTTGTCAGAAATCAAATATTCGGTATCATAAGAAAATGGCCTATACTAAAGCCACTACACATCTAAGGTATGGATAGGTTTGGCTTAGGTTACCACAAAGTCACTAGGGACCATTTGAGTTTTAGGAATGATGTTTAAAGGCTTGATGAAATCGAGGGATTTTGTATAAACAGCCTTGAAACAAACACCTCATATATGGGTATATTCATTGAGGAGACCAGCGAAGAATCCAACTAGGAACCCAAGTGAACTTAGTGCTGAAGGATAGATTGGTCTCGGAGTGGCAGTTAGTACAGAAGAGTAGATATAACCAAAGTTGGAGATTTTATTTTCCAGGTACATCTCGATTCTAAAAGTGGCCGCCAAGGGGAGCGTGGGTGACTCAGTTGAGCATCTAACTCTGTAATGCAGCTCTGGGAGACTCGCTGTAGACTACTGTTAGAAAACAGAAGACTGCCTGTAGATAACGTCCACACTTTTCCAGCTCACCAACAGCACAGAGACTGCTTAGGATTCTCTGTCCCTCGTCCCTTGCTCTAAGCCTCTCCCCAGCTCACTTGTGGGCTCTTCAAGACAAAAA
>NW_027532617.1:510492-599680 GCF_008692635.1 Crocuta crocuta | reverse complement strand
AAAGTATCCAAGAAATCATTTCAGACATTTTGGGTATGTGTATCCACATAAATGAAATGCTGACCTCAAAGGTTAAAATCTTCCTCCAAGGTAATGGTTTTCTTCCATTCTCAGATTCCAAAAATGGGAACCCAGATCCTTTATCTCTCACTTGTTTCTTATTTATTTGGGAGCGTCTAGTGTTTTTTCTTCCTTTTGGTCTTCCCCTTGGTCTTCCTGTTGGCTTGTATTTCTTCTTTTTACGTTTCTTTTTTTTGAATCTTTCAAAAATAGCTTTTAAAGTCAATGGTCTTGGTTCTAAAGATGAGTCACTAGATGAGTCCCTTGCTTGTACACGTTCAGGTGAATAAACAAATTTCCTAATAGTGTTTCTTTGCCTCCGTTTAGGTGAGGAAGGGACACACTGAGTTTTAAATAAGCTGCTACCAGATGAAGAATCATCACTAGGAAAAAAGGGGGAAAATTAATTACACCCTCTTATATTACTGAAATGCCTATTGCTGTATGTACTTGTCTTCCACAGACCAAATGCAGGAAAACATGTTCAGAATAGTTTAAAAAGATGAGCTCACTACTAAGCCAAACATTTAGTTCTAACTACCTATAATGGCCTATAGTGCCATGATCTTGTAGCATTTACCAAAAAATGATCTTCCAAGAGAAATAACAGAATATCAACTTCTAAAGGCAGCCTTGTTTACTGCTATAGCTTGCTCTAAATAAAACTGGAGTAGCCAAGTAAATGTACTTAATTTGAATACAGTATAAGTGCCGATTTCCCCATTTACTAGATATTTCCATCATATACATAAAAATACTGGCATCCTTGATCATGGGCCACGTCACAAGATAATTTTTTAAGCAAAATCACCCTCAGGTTTGTTCCATTTGTAGAAGCAGGATAATTTTATCAGGAAGACACCAAATTGCCCCAGAGAGTATTGCTTCCCTGGTGAAGAATGTGTCCCATATAAACAAGCTGAAGACCTGTGTAAAACAGGTTTTCCTTTTCTTTCCTAATTCTTGACAACTACCTTTACTGCATACTGGGTAATTCAAATACAGTAAACATTAAAATCAAATCTGGTCAAGTTTTGCAATAAAAATCTAGTAATGGTTGATTAAAAAACTTTTAAAAAGCACTTACCTGTGATTTTCAATTTCCATAGCTGAATCAGACGCCATTATAGGGTTCAGAGAATCCATTCCTGTTATGTATCCCACGTCCCTCTCCAAACTGTTTTATTCGTCACGTATTACTTAAGATTTCTGACAATTCGTCAAACATGATGTGGTTTCTCTGAACAAATGTTAACAGCTAGTACCTAAATAGTACAAAATTTCATGTAGTCAGATAATGCCATTTTATATAAATTAAGGTATCAAATACAAAGCCTTTAATATTTTTATATACAATTATCCACTTCAAATCAAATTCTAACATCTACAAAGTGAATTCAGAGTTTCCATTTTTCAGTTGTCTTCTAAATCTTATCCAGTGAAAGATTACAGTACATTTCCCAAAAAACTATTAAATATCTTCCCATAATACAAAATGTAATTTCACTAGTCATATTGTGTACAAGTATTAACATACAGTTAATAAATTTTTAAGAGCAGATTGGAACTCCTAGGAAAAACTAAATACAAAGGCAGGGGTAATATTGCCGCAGTATATCAGGGGAAAATAACGCTCACGATTTACTCTGCGAATCCAAACTGCTGGCCTCAGTTTTTCATTTGTAGCCTCTTTTCATTCGTACTGTGATTCATCAGTCACTGTGAAATTTCTGGTAAGTCCTGAATTCTCAAACTTTTCAAGGAAAGGCTAACAGACTATATACAATGGTACCCTTTAACTCCCTTGTTTTAATGTACTTGGAAGCTCTTATAATAAAAAAGCAAAAAATGTCTTAGTTTACGATTTCATCTCCCTCATAGGTGATGTCAACATTCTTCCCTTTTGGTGCTTAATCTTTACTTTGGAAGGACAGTTAAGTAATGAAGAAAGGAATCCTAGCATAAAACGGCAAAATATCCCCAATCAGGAAA
Source organism: Crocuta crocuta (assembly GCF_008692635.1). Classification (NCBI taxonomy): domain Eukaryota; kingdom Metazoa; phylum Chordata; class Mammalia; order Carnivora; family Hyaenidae; genus Crocuta; species Crocuta crocuta. The sequence continues at coordinate 597,628 of NW_027532617.1, read as the reverse complement.
ACTATACCATAAGTCACCCAACTCTTATCTACAAAATCCCCAATTGACTCATGGTAATTTCATGGTATGTCTTGTTGCAGCTTTTCAAAATGCAAAATCTACAAATTCATGAAATAATTACTCAAGAAATTTAACAAAAATCGGGTCCATTGGCACTGATGGGACACCGGACGTTGAACCTGCCTTTTAAATATCACAATGGAGGGCGCCTGGGTGGCTCAGTCGGTTGGGCATCTGACTTCCACTCAGGTCATGATCTCAGTTTGTGGGTTCAAGTCCGATGTAGGGTTCTGTGCTGACAGCTTAGAGCCTGGAGCCTGTTGCGGACTGTGTCTCCCTCTCTCTCTCTCTCTGCCCCTCCCCCACTTTCTCTCAAATAAACATTTAAAAAATAAATATCACAATGGAATTAACCTAAAAACCACTTTTCAGAAACTGTTTAGAAAGCGCTCCTGGGTGGCTATGTCGGTTTTAAACTTCAGCTCAGGTCAGGATCTCCCCGTTCAGGAGTTCGAGCCCCATCCTGTCTCCTTCCGACGCTGCCCCTCCCCGACTCCCACTGTCAGAAATAGCCATTTTAAAAAAAATTTTTTTTAAGAAAGCACTCCTAAGTGTCACTTCCCATCCCAAGATTCGGCGCTCTTCCGTAGTGCTAACAACCCCTTCAACCACTTACTCTGCCTGACCTTTGGGCGAATGTCTCCAGGAAGCACCTAACCTCGTGCAAGGAAAATGGCGTCAGAAATGGTTACCTCGCACTTGCGAAAGTTAACGTAACGTGTACGTTCCAGTCGTAACACCTTCACTCAGATACAACGGAGCACGCCTATAAACGCGTGGGTGCGGGCCACAATCCAGCCACAAGGCCACAGCCGCGAGCCCACCACCCTCAGGGCCTGGCTTCAGCGCTGTGGCTGGAACCTCCCGAGCAACGCAGGGATCCCGGGAAAAGCTAGCTCCTCCCTCGCTCACCAGGCCCGGACGATCATGTCCTCTTCCTACCCACTCTAGCTGGAAAATAGCTTGCTCCAAGAGCACCGGCTCAGTACGGGCTGAGCAACCCGGGCCTCAGAGGTCTGCCTTCAACAACCTCGACAGCAGCACCCCAACACTGCAAGCACCACCTACCTCCACAGCCTTGCGGAAGAAAAGGACAGCGTTGCTCACCACTCAGCTAATAGTGCTCCCGAAATCTCGCGAGAACACTTTAACGCCGCGAGGAACGTGAAAAGTGGGAGGCCGCAAGATGCGGGAGCGCCATTTTGATCGCCGCGAGGGGCGGGGCGATCGGGGTGGGCGGGGCCTGAACGCCCTAAAGCGGAGGAGGCGGGGTTGACAGATGGAATCCTCGAGGTTCAGGAGTCAGCTTGCTTACGGAACCCGACAAATATGTGGAATAGCCGAGAACTTTTCGGCAAATAGGGTGAAGCAAACGGAGTGGATGTGAACTGCGAAGAGGCAGCCAGTCAGCCTGATCTGTTTCTGGTATCTCGTATTTGCTGAGCCGCCGTCTGGTTTTCTAAAGCCTGGGGCAGGGGGAGGAGGGGGTGCGTGGAGTTGAGTGTGGTGTCTGCTGTGTTTTGTCAGGTCTACTTCTGTCTTCAGTTGGGGCGCCTGGGTGGCATAGTCGGTTAAGCGTCCGACTTTCGCTTGGGTCATGATCTCACGGTTCGTGGGTTCGAGCCCCGCGTGGGGCTCTGTGCTGACTGCCAGCTCAGAGCCTGGAGCCTGTTTCAGTCTGTGACTCCTTCTCTCTATGACCCTCCCCTGCTCACGCTGTCTCTCTCTCTCCTAGAAATAAATAAAACATTAAAAAAAAAATCTCTTCTGTGTGAAACTGCGACAGGCTCCTGCTTTGACCGTAACTCAAAACGTGTAAGCTTTGTGCTGGAAGCCAGTGTTACTCCATAGCACACCCCGTTCCCCTCTCCACCTTTGGATTTGTTTTGTTAGCTCACTCTTTCCCTCCAAACTGAGGGTCAGCCTCCAGCTGGGCGACGTATCGCAAGAGACACCAGCGGTGGATTGGTTTTTTTCTTCTGGGTTTTTTACTTAGTTCCCTGAAAGGCAACTGAGTGTTAAAAGTTTAAACTAGTCCAGTTTGGTGGGGTTTTTTTCCTAAAGCCATGACCTGGGTCGAAGTCAAACGGTTAGTGACATGAGCCACCCAGGTGCCCCCTGTATCAAAATTTTTGGGGGTGGCTCGGTCAGTTAAGCATCCGATTTCAGCACAGGTCATGATCTCGCGGTCCGTGGGTTCGAGCCCCGCTCTGGCTCTATGCTAGCAGCTTGGAGCCTGGAGCCTGCTTCAGATTCTGTGTCTCCCTCTCTCTGCCCCTCCCCTTCTCTCTCTCTCTCTCTCAAAAAAAAAAAAAATTAACTTTAAAAAAAAGAATTTTTCTAACCCCTTTATCTCATCACTCCCAACGCCAACCTCCCACATAAACACTTAGACACACACTACCACACTGCCTTCTGGGCTGCTGACTAACCTGAAGTTCTACATTTCCAAACTAGTTATTCAGCTGTAGCCTCCCGGGTTTGGACTTTGTTTCTGTTTTGGTGAGGAAAGGAAAAAAACCAAACAACTGACCCTTTAAAGATAGTACAAAGTGTAAAATTAGGATTGTATTTGATTTTAAACTTGTCTTTATTATTCCTACAAGGAATACCTGGAGTGCTTTTATTTTCCTTATTATAAATATAGTATTGAGCAGATTTTGATATGTTCTTAATTATCACTTGCTGCTTTCTGATAAAACATAAGATGTTAACATTTGGAAAGTCTAGGTGTGTATTTTCTGTCCATCCGAAGTTAATTTCCAAAGAAAAAGTTAAAATGTCTCATTCCTGAACAATTATGGATTGATCAACTGAAAAACATGCTTGAGATCACTGAAATACGATGATATAGGACTTGGGGCCCATTATCAACAGTTTATATTTTATTTGGGAGACTAGATTATGCATATCATATAAATAAAGGGTAATAAAAGTTGGTATTTGATGAAGTACTTATGTAAATATGAAGTCCTACCTGTATGCGATAGCACGTTTGTGGAGGATATGATGTTTGAAATTATCAAAACCAGAAACCCAGTTTCTAAGAAACCTGTGAGTCTTTAGAAAATTAAAAAAAAAAAAAATGGGGGTGGATTTTTCAAGTGATGTTGAAAGACCACCTTCCACATACTAAGAAAGCCTGTATCAGGCTGTTGAGATTAATAATTAATGAGGTGTCCCATTAACAATTTTAATGAGAATCTGAATAGTGCTTTTAGAAACACCCTTAAGAGTATTGCCTGTATTCTTTGTTGCAATTGGTCTAGAGAGGGACTCCCTGCCCACCTTACGTTATTTTTGCTTGGGTTTTAGGGGTTTTTTTCTTCATTTAATTTGCTTCCTCTGCTTGCACACTTCATCTCCTGAACTCTTTTAAGGTAAGATACTAATCTCTGTGTATAATGTCTACTTATTGTAAAAGATACTTAGCATATATATTTAAAACATCAAACTATAATCAGGTTAGAATAATTGAACGTTAAAGCTGTTGACCAGGGGGCGCCTGGGTGGCTCAGCCTGTTAAGCGTCTGACTTCAGCTCAGGTCATGATCTCATGGTTCAGTTCGTGGGTTTGAGCCCCACATCGGGCTCTGTGCTGACAGCTAGCTCAGAGCCTGGAACTTGTTTCAGATTCCCGTGTCTCCTTTCTCTCCGAGCCTCCCCTGCTCACGCTGTCTCTCTCTCTCAGAGATAAATAAAACATAAAAAAAAAAAAAAAAATTTTTTTTTAAAAGCTGTTGACTAAGAAAGTATGTTTATTTGTAAGTGAAAGTAATAATTTGAATTTCAGTAGCTACTCGGTTGCAGAATTTGCACTTTTCTTAGTAATTTAAATTTTCTTTTGTAAAAGTGATAGTCTAAGAAACGTGTTTAATTTTTAGCCTATGTGGTCAAATATAGAAAACACAATTTATCCATGAGAGAATTCCTTGAGCGGCTTATACTGTTATCTATAACCACTTGAATAGTTATTTGTAAGCCTTAAAAACTACTTTTTGCTTCAAGACCTATATTCCTTAGACCAGCCATTAGAAAACTCTGTGTTAAATCCACATCTATGACTAAAGAATCACGTGCCTTCTTGGTTTGGCATTTCCTCTTGTCTATTTGAAGTGTTGACTGTTTTAAGAATCAGTATTTTAAAAAGGTCATTTCTTCCTTGGAATATTAAACTAGAAGCTGTGGTTGCCTTTCCGTGAGGAAAGAAACCCAAATGCCCTCTGCCCTTTTTATATAACTGAACTCTTAGTGTTCTTTTTCAGAGCAACAGCTGTTCATTCTTCGTGTAGGGGAAACTCTTGTGACCATTAGCCTCCCATAGCTTGGCGTCTGTGTCCTTGCACCTCAAGAAGAAAGAAATGGCTTGTGCTGAGTACTCTTTGCACGTGCCAAGTCTTGAGGAGCTTGCTGGAGGTAAGTACAATACTAACTTTGAGGGTTTTTAAATTATTCTAAGGAAGAAAAATTAAAAATAAAAATATTGTAAGGCATAAATTGTGCAATAGTATTTTCGATGCAGAAATTTCATTTTCCTTTATAGTGTCTCTTCTGTACTATTTTTATTGAGAAAGTCCAAAATTATGCCCCTCCAAAAAAAAAAAAAAAAAACTAAACTCACCACTTGAAGATTCTTGGTAAGATACCAACTTTACAGAGTGAAAATGAATATAGTAATCCAATATTTAAGTGTGTGATGCCCAAAAAGTCACACCATTTTAACTTTTACTAGTTACAATATTCTTTAAGTATGAAATCTGTGATATATTAATCATGTTCTTAACATTAGTACTTTTTCCCCTTCTTCTGTTATGATAGACTGCCAATGAACTTGCTTAGATTTTCTGTCAGTATATATTTTTATGCACTTCCCCTAGTTCAAACAGGAATTTAAGGCAGGTTTGCAAGATTAGGTGGGGTGACAGATAAGAAAAAGAAAGTAAAACTAGGAATATGAAATGAAGCCAGAAACAGTACTAACCCAAAACTATATAGTCTGTCAGAAAGCTAACATTTGATTTATGGCCTTTAGATTGTATTCTGGTGGTAACTATAACCTACCCTTACTTTTCAAAGTGCACCCATCCTGATAGTTCATCTGTCTTCCTGATTAAGGTAGAAGTCAAGAAGCATACTCAGGTTTTGTTTGGTTGTGACTCTCTTCTTCTGACCTTCCTATTTTTTCCTCAATTGGATGGCACCAGTTGAGCCATCCAGGTGCCTCTGTGTCTGTGTTTCTATATGTTCTTTCTATAGGTACAGGATATTTTCAGTACAAAATAGAAATGAATCTAAGTTTTTTGACTTAAAATTTACTTTCAATTTTACATAAAATCCTATAGTAAGAATTTGGTCTCTTTGTAATCAGTAAAAAATAGATTTAACTATATTTCCACATGCTGAAATCTTATAATTTATACATTTATTAGCCTGCAGTCATTAGTTTAGGTAGGGGAATTTTCCAGGCAATTTGGTTTCTGTTTTCATATAGATAAAAGATGTGGTCTAGAATGTCTATATGGCTAGGTTAGGATGACTTCATGTTTTGGAAATGGCTGATTCTACAAAACTTAAACTAATGGCTGACACTACTATGAGAGAAATACTTATGGAAACTTTCCATCCTTAGAAGCACATTGCTCCTGGAGCACCTAGGTGGCTCAGTCAGTTAAGTGTCCAACTTCAGCTCAGGTCATGATCTCACGGTTCATGGATTCAAGCCCCGCTTCAGGTTCTGCATTGACAGCTCAGAGTCTGGAGCCTGCTTTGGATTCTGTGTCTACCTCTATCTCTGCTCCTCCCCTGTTCATGCTCTGTCTCTGTCTCTCAAAAATAAATAAACATTAAAAAAAAAAAAAAAAAAAAAAGAAAACCTGGCTAGCCTCTTCTTAGTTTTTAACCTTAAAAAAAAAAGTATATTGCTCCTAGCTTTATAACTTTGAAATATGTTTCCTTTTTTCCTTCTTTTATTGAGTTATAACATGTCTGCAGTAAAGTACACTAATCTTAAGTGTTACATCTTGATGAATTTTAACATGCTACACCCATGTCGCTATCACCCAGACTGAGATATAAAATATTTCTGGCATTCCAGAAGATGCCATCAGGTATTTAGCCAGTCACTATCTCTACCCAAAGAGGTAACCACTATTTTGACTTCTGTCACCTTAGACGAGTTGCCCGATTTTGAAGTCTGTATAAGCGAAGTCATATAATCTCTTTTGTGTTGTACTTCTTTTGCTCAACATTTCCTCTTCAAGTGTTAATGAAGTTGTTACATGTAATTGCTTACTTTCTAACAGTTTAAAATATATACATTTCAATAGGTCTTTGGAATTCTATCCCCAAAAGGAAAGTAGTCCTCACCTTAGTGCAGTGTTTAAATCTCTACAGATTTATAGTGATTTTGATAGAGGGTATTTGTGTTTAATTATATCTTGTGATTAATTGTGTGTCTAATGTCTAATTATATTCATTAACAAGACCTTGTGATTAATTGTGTGTCTAATGTCTAATTATATTCATTAGTAAGACCATTTCCCTCTCTCTTTTTTTTTTAAATGTTTTTTTTTTTAATGTTTGTTTATTTTTGAGAGACAGAAGGTGAGTGGGGAACAGAGAGAGAGGGGACACAGAAATCCGAAGCAGGCTCCAGGCTCCAAGCTGACGGCACAGAGTCCAATGTGGGCCTCAAACCTGAGAACTGTGAGATCATGACCTGAGCCCAAATTGGACACTTAGCCAACTGAGCCACCCAAGCACCCTTCGCTGGTTTTTTTTTTGTTTTTTTTTTAATTATAGTAAGCCCTGTACCCAACATGGGGCTTGAACTCGTGACCCCAAGACAAAGAGTCCCTTGCTCTACCAACTGAATGAATCCCCTCCCCTTGCCCTCTCCCTGCCCCGCCTTTTCATTTTACAAATTTAGACTGCGAGCATGATATCCAAAATGTTGAGGAAAGATTTGATATATGGTGGCAAAGTTTTATCTGATGTTAACCCTTCTCCTTGTCTGTCAGTTCTGCAGAAGGGGCTCAAGGATAACTTTGCTGATGTCCAGGTGTCTGTGGTCGACTGCCCTGATTTGACTAAGGAGCCATTTACCTTTCCTGTAAAAGGTAAACAGTTTTTGCAGTTCACTTTTTTCCGTCCCGATCTTATTCTGAAACCAGAATTATTATGAAGGGTTGTCTTAAATTATCTACAAATAAAAGATATTGTTCCAAAGTTTAAGACTAAATTGTGCTGAATTTCTGTGCAGTTTTCTTAAATTGAGCAGATTTCATTTTATTCCTTTGTGAGAAAATACTGTTTTATGCATTTGTTATTTTCATGGGTTATATCATCATTGTTCATTAGGCTAGAATCCTCTTATCACATAAGAGTTTTGTTTTTAACTGTTGGAGTGACTGTTAAGGAAATGTAAATTTTTCAGTTTTTATTTATTTATTCAAGACCGGAAGAAATATTAAAAGCCTTGTATTTGAGTCATTTGTAAATACTTACTCGCCTAGTGATCATCCAGCCAANTCCAGAAAATGTTTAAAGTAAGAAGTAAATATAAATATTTACAAATATAATATAACTTGTATGATAAATAAACACCTATATTCAGTGTCTTAATTTTGACAGTAACACTGCAAAGTATGTGCTCACCCCAGTCTAGAGATGAGAAGACTGAAGCTCAGAGAGGCTAGGCAAGATCAACAGTAGTCATAATCAGGATTCAAATCCAAATCTGTTTTGAAAGTCCGACCTTCTCCCATTGTACCCTATTATAACGAGGAATTTGGAGATAAACACTCACACTCCCTCTTTGATTGTTACTGACATGTTTGTTAAAAAGTCATTTTACACAGAAGTCCTGGACTCTGCTTCTCTCTCTGCCATGTACAGATTTCATTACCCTAAAGTAAGCCAAATAATGTATTTGGGCTTCAGATATATTAAAATGAAGAGATTTGGCTTTCGTGTTCCTTCTGGGTCTTTCCAGCTTAAACAGTCGTTGATTTTAAGTATACTTGTACATTCTCGAAGTCTTCTGTACCAGAGGTAATATATTCTCCCCACTAAATAAGTAGTTAATTAAAGTAAAATTAAAAAATTAGAAAACACAGAAGAGTACAAGGAAAAGAAAAAGTGATTAATTTTAATTCTGTCATCCAAAGAGGTTTCTAGCCAATAAATTGTAAGCCTTTAAATTGCAACACTAAGGAAGCTAGATATGTACATATATATTACTGATCTTTCACAAACGTTAGGTACTTTCTATATAAACTGGTGTGACTGAAGTCACCAATGACTTTGGTATGTTTACTAGTATTATTTGGTTTCTCACATACTTTGTAGTATTCAGCCATCACTGCCTGACATTCTCTCTCCCCTTAGTTCTCTCTCCTCTCTTCGTGACTCTTTCGCCTTTTCTTCCTTGGTGCCTTTCCTACATCCATGATGTCTTTCTTCCTCTGCTGGCAGGCTCTTAAATTCTGACACTTTCTAGAATTCTTTCCTCAACCTCTTCTTACTCTGTACAGTCCCTCTGCACTTTTCCATCTACTCCTGTGATTTCAAATTACTGTTGAGATACAGGAACTTGAAATCTGCACATCTTACCTAGCTGGGTCTTTCTCTCTTTCTTGGCTGTAGATCACTAATTCCAGCTGTCCACAGGGCACCTCCACCTATTGATGCTAAGGACAACTTGAGGTCAGCATGTCTAAAAGTTAGCATATTCCGTCACTATACTCTCCCTTGTCCTCCTTCTTAATCTACTCTTCTCCATCTCTACAGTCCCCATTTTTAGCTCATTACTTGTCTTTTCCCGGGACTACTAAAACGGTCCGTTAATGGTTTCTTTAAATTTCAGCATTACTATCACTTATGAGACAGACTTTTATCCACGAGTAATTTCTTCCAATGATCCCATGGAAGATACTTCTAAAATCCCTAATTATAAATGCGATCTATAAAACTTTTGTACTTCTGCCTTCTGTGTAGCTAAAGAAATAGCTATATGTATACTTTATTTTGTGATATTGTTAGTATAAAACTGACAAGGCTATTTTTTTTCAAATGAAAAGACAATTATTTTCCACTTTACGTTAAAAAAAAAAAAGAAGGTGCCTTTCCCAAATTGTGTCTAGCTGTACCTGTGGTGTTAATTAAAAGTGTAAGTAGAAAGTTCCCAATATCTGGTGGCGCCTGCATGGTGGCTCAGTCGGTTGGGCATCCGACGTCATCTCAGGTCATGATCTCACAATTCATGGGTTTGAGCCCCACATCAGGCCCTGTGCTGACAGCTCAGAGCCTGTTTCAGATTCTGTGTCTCCCTCTCTCTCTGCGCCTCCCCTGCTCATGCCCTGTCTCCCTCTGTCTCGAAAATAAATAAACATTAAAAAAATTTTTTAGAAAAATCCCAACATCTGAAGTTATCTCTAATTAATTACATTTCTATAAACAACTTTGACAAGAGGCTGTCCCAATATGGATTTCTTAAAGAACTAATATTCTACCAAAGCAAAATATTTTATATTAAAGTACAATTTTAGCCAACTCCCTCTCCACCAAAAGAACAGATTTTTTAAAAAAAAATTTTTTTTAATGTTTGTTTATATTTGAAAGAGAGAGCACAAGTCAGGGAGGAGGAGAGAGAGGGAGAAAGAATCCAAAGCAGGCTCTAGACTCTAAGCTGCCAGCACAGAGCCTGACATGGGGCTCGGTCTCACCAGCAGTGAGATCATGACCTGAGCCAAAGTCAGATGCTTAACTGACTGAGCCACCCAGGCGCCCCAAAAGCACAGATTTTTAAGGGAATAGATCATTACAGACTAGTTGTAGAAATCTCATCCTATCTAAATTTTGGCTTCAATTCTAGCCCTTGCTCTATTGTCAACTTTCTGTCTCCTTTATGCTTGATGATAACAGTATTAGAAGTACAAGTAGTTAGAATAGGATAGGTATCATAGCTATTTTCATCTTTCAATCCCTACTATTTGTGAAACTATGAGAATGGAAAAGTTATGTACTCTTAATAAACTAAATTAGTGCCTTCTGGCATTTTATACCTAAGTGACAGGTTTGCCTATTTTTAAAATTACTTTTTTTTTAGGCATCTGTGGGAAAACTAGAATTGCAGAAGTAGGAGGTGTGCCTTACTTATTGCCTCTTGCAAATAAAACAAAAGTAAGTGAACTTTTACTTTTCACATTCCCATGAAGATTATAAGAAGTTGAGTTGATTCATCTTCTTATTATTAGAACATCCATTGACCAGTGTGGACTCAGTCAAAAAAAGTAAAGATTTGTATAAGTTATGATTTAAATAATATTTTTTCTTCTTGTATAGGTTTATGACGTAAATAAGATTGCAAAAGAAATTAAGCTTCCTGGAGCTTTTATTCTTGGAGCAGGAGCAGGCCCATTTCAGACTCTTGGGTTCAATTCTGAGGTCAGCATACGTGTAATTATTTTTTTTTAATTTTTTTATTATTTAATTTTTTTATTTCATTGATTTGACATTTGGTTTACCTATTTTTCTTTTATTGCCCTACCAGAAAGTCTACTTTCTGAATGAATTATAAGTGGTTGATACCATCTTTCTTTACAGATTTGATCTTGTTTGATACAGATTTGGACTATAGCATATGCTCCGCTGTAATGGAGCACCAGCCTCTAATTTCAGATTTTCTAGAATATACACTCTGTGTGAGAGGAGCCTAATGTCCTGATGTGGTCTGCTGAGGACACTGGATTGTGCAAGATTTTAATCCTTATCCACCATAGAATTCCTACCTTCACTGTAAATCTTTCCTTTTGATATGAAAGCAGCTTTTGATCAGAAGATGAATGGAATATTTAATGATTCTCAAATATTCCCTCTTTCAGACTAAATAGCAAGGAACTACTCCAGTGGTATAATGATTCTTTACAAAAGATACTATCTATTACTGTGTGTGTTAGTGTGTTTACAACATAAAAACACTCTTCACATCTCTAGACTAGAAAAGTCAAAGACCTCTTAAGTCTGCCCATTCCTGCACCTCTTGAGATGTGACCATTACTCAATAGTCATACAAGGTTCTTTTGTAGAAAGAGTAATATAATTTACCTAATGTCCAAGATAGAAAAAATGTCTAAAATTTAAAGCCCAATTTACAAGGGTATTGGAACACTGTAAGAAATACTGTAAACATTTTATAAAATGTTTTTTTCAATTTTTTGTGTTTATAAATCTTCAATTTTGAACGTAAAATTAAATATTCCATACTTCATNTACAAGGGTATTGGAACACTGTAAGAAATACTGTAAACATTTTATAAAATGTTTTTTTCAATTTTTTGGTGTTTATAAATCTTCAACATTTTGAACGTAAAATTAAATATTCCATACTTCACGTTTTCTTAATAGGTCCTGAAATAAAATATCTTAAGGATACTCAAGATATTCTCTTTGCATATTGATGTCAGGAATGACTGATTTACTCTTCTTATTTACTCTTATTTTCAGTTTATGCCGGTTATTCAAACAGAAAGTGAACACAAATCCCCAGTAAATGGAAGCTACTTTGCCCGTGTTAACCCTGCAGATGGAGGGTGCCTGCTCGAGAAATACAGTGAGAAATATCACGATTTTGGGTGTGCATTACTGGCTAATCTTTTTGCCAGTGAGGGCCAACCTGGAAAGGTGATTTTTTGTTCACAAAAACACAGTATTCTCCAGAAGTTCTCAGCTAAAAATTTGAACTTGTACTGCCAGATATACAGTTTTCTTAAGAAAAGTCAAAACTAGCAAAGTCAAATTTCTTTGAATAAGCCAGTTATTAAAGATTCAGAGAATACTACAGACAAGTTGAAAGTCTTTTTTTTTTTTAATGTTTTTATTTATTTTTGAAAGAGAGAGAGACAACGTGAGCAGGGGAGAGTCAGAGAGGGAGACACAAAATCCAAAACAAGCCCCAGGCTCTGAGCTAATTGTCAGCACAGATCCTGATGAGGACTCGAACCCACAAACCGCGAGATCATGACCTGAGGCAAAGTCGGACGCTTAACCGACTGAGCCACCCAGGCACCCCTGAAAGTCTTATTTAAAACTGTGGTGAAGAATACTTAGTAACCAATACCTTGTTTTCTGAGGAATAAAAGGTAGTCATATTCATGTGCAGAGTGAGTCACAGCTGAAATAGATAATGCCTGCGTGCAGTTCCTATGTAGGTAATTTGTTCATTACTGATTGATCAGACATTGGTTAAGCTAGACAGAAATGGCGGTAGCAAAATCTTACAGCAAGAAAGAGGTAAGAAAAATTAATGCCTCACTTCATATTTGCTTCCTGTTAGAACACAAAAAGATCATTTCAATGTTAGCAGTTGTGAGAACTCTCAGGTTTTCAAGTAGAGGGAGCTGCTTCAGCTACTTTGAGAAGCCAGGTAGTGAAGTAAAAAGACCTAATTAAGTGGAGGTAACACAAGTCCAGAATTTTAAGGGAAAGGAGAACAGGTAATCATTTCTCCTCGCTTCTAAATTACTAGAGGTTAACCCTTTAAGACAGGAATTCTCAACCTTTTGTCACTTTAACATGTAAATGATAAGTATCTCTAGAGCTCAATGGAGGACTTTGCTATAACTCTCTCTGTCCAAGAAAACATGAATAAGACTTACTAGAGTAAATGATAACTCATCCTGTGTGTGTGTGTGTGTGTGTGTGTGTGTGTGTGTGTGTGTACACAATGATACACTATGTATCATTGATCAAGACAGGATTGAGATACCTCGGCTCAACTCCTATGTGTGTGCTCCAAGCAAACAAATGAATATTTGCTTAATGGCATTAGATCATATGTTTCACTTGGATAGTTATTCACATAAAATTTTGCAGCTTAGAACAATGGTATGCGTATTTATATCCTCTCTAGGTCATTGAGGTGAAAGCCAAAGGAAGAACTGGAAAACTTAACTTTGTGACTTGTATGAGACAAACTCTTGAAAAACATTATGGAGATAAGCCCGTAGGCATGGGAGGTACTTTCGTAATTCAGAAGGGAAAAGCGAAGACTCATATAATGGTAAGGGTCTTTGTGTACCTGTGTATATGGGTATGTACGTGCACATATTTAAGGTCTTGAGATTTTTAAAAAAATTTTTTATGTTTTTATTTATTTTTGAGAGAGAGAGACAGGCACGAGCAGGGGAGGGACAGAAAGAAAGGGAGATACAGAATCTGAAGACAGGCTCCAGGCTCTGAGCTAGCTGTCAGCACAGAGTCCGATGGAGGGGTCAAACCCACAAACCGTGAGATCATGACCTGAGCCGAAGTTGGATGCTTAAACAACTGAGCCACCCAGGCACTCCAAGATCTTGAGATTTTTTTAATATACATTGAGAAACCTTAAAATACCCTGAATGCTTTTACTATGATTGTATTAATTTTATTTATTTATTTAATCCTTTTAAAATTTTTTTAATTTTTATTATTTTTTTTAATCAAGTCCTTTTTATTTAAAAAAAATTTTTTTTAATGTTTATTTAGTTTTGAGAGAGAGACACAGAGTGTGAGAGGGGGAGGGTCAGAGAGAGAGGGAGACACAGAATCTGAAGCAAGCTCCAGGCTCTGAGCTGTCAGCACAGAGCCCGACGTGGGACTCAAACCCATGAACTGTGAGATCATGACCCAAGCTGAAGTTGCCCACTCAGTCGACTGAGCCACCCAGGTGCCCCAATCCTTTTTTTTTTTTTTAAGTTTATTTCTTTTATTTTGAGAGAGAAAGAGAGCGATTAGGAGAAGGGCAGAAAGAGAAGGAGAATTAAGAATCCCAAGCAGGCTCCACACTCAGTGGAGAGCCCAACACAGGGCTCAGTCTCACAAACCATGAGGTTATGACCTGAGTGGAAATCAACAGTTGGACACTTACCTGACTGAGCCACCCAGGTGCCCCGTGTGTTACTTTAAAACTTAATTGACAGACAATACTGTAAATCATACTGTAAGATAGTATCTAACTAGAGTTCTATATTTATGTTAATATATTGGAAGTTTCTTTGTGTTTTTAAGATATAGATAGATGTGAGTATAAGCCTTAGAAATGGATTATCATTTTTTTTTGGATTATCATTTTTACTGCCAGAATCCCAAACTCCGTATGTAGACTTTGCTATCCAGATGGTTGTGGTTTTGGGGAAAGCACTCATTATGAGAATTATAAACTTATGGGCTAATTATATAAGTTTATGAGACAGTAAGGATGGAATACCGTATGAAGCAAGACCCGGGGCATTCTAGTGCTAAAATAATTTTTTGTAGGTAAGTGAATGAATGAAGTGTAAAAGTAACTACAACTTAATCTCCTTTTCATTTTATCACTAAACTCATCAAAAATGTTTGGGTTTAATGTTTTTTATCCTGATAATTTTAAATGGCAAGTCAGCTGATTTTGCAAAGAAAGACACAACATTTATGAAACTACTTAGTTTTCCAAACTGTTAAAAAACAGAATCATAGATAAACCTATTTGTAAATGCCAAATAATTACAGGAATTTTAAAAACTCAAGTACACAATACTTTATTATTAACTATGAGCATACCTCGTACTATTGTGTTTCACATTACTGCATTCACGGATACTGCATTTTTCATACATTGGTTTGTGGCAACACTGCATCGAGCTAGTCTTTTGGCACTAGTTTCCCAACAGCCTCTGCTCACTTCCCGTCTCTGGGTCACATTTTGGTAATTCTCACAATATTTCAAACTTTTTCATTATTATATTTGTTATGGCGATCCATCATCAGTGATCTTTGATGTAACTATTGTAATTGCTTTGGGGTGCTACAAACTGCACCCATGTAAAATTACCAGCTTAATAAATGTTGGTATGTTTTGACTTTTCCACCAACCGGCCATTCCCCTGTCTCTCTCCGTCTCCTCAGGCCTCCCTATTCCCTGGGACACAACAATATTGAAATTAGGCCAGTTACTAACCCTACAGTGGCCTCTCAGTGTTCAAGTGAAAGGAAGAATCACACATCTCTCACTTTAAATTAAAGACTAGACACGATTAAGCTTAGTGAAGCAGGCAGGTCAAAAGCCAAGGAAGACCAAAAGCTAGACCTCTCACCCAAATAGCCAAGGTGTGAATGCAGAGGAAAAAGCCTTGATGGAGAAAATTAGAAGTGTTACTCCATTGAATCCACAAATGGTAAGAAAGTGAAAATAGCCTTATTGCTGATACGGAGGAAGTTTTAGTGGTCTAGATGGAAGATCATGCCAGCCATAACAGTCCCTTAAGCCAAAGCCTAATCCAGAGCAAGGCCCTTCTTCCATTCTATGAAGGCTGAAAGGGGTGAGGAAGTTGCAGAAGAAAAGTTTGAAACTAGCAGAGGTTGGTTCATGAGGTTTAAGAAAAGAAGCTGTCTCCATAACATAGAAGTGCAAGGTGAAGCAGCAGATGCTGATGTAGAAGTTGCAGCAAGTGATCCAGACTGAGCATGTTTTCATGAGTACTAACATCGCATCCATTCTGCAGCCCATGGATCAAGGAGTCATTTCAACTTTCAGGTTTTATTATTGAAGAAATACATTTTAGGGGCACCTGGGTGGCTCAGTTGGTTAACCATCCAACTTTGGCTCAGGTCATGATCTCACGGTTCATGGGTTCGAGCCCTACATTGGGCTTTGTGCTGACAACTCGAAGCCTGGAGCCTGCTTTGGATTCTGTCTTCCTCTCTCTGCTCCTCCCCCGCTGGTGCTCTGTCTCTCTCTCTCAAAAATAAACATTAAAAATTTTTAAAAAATAAGTTTCTTAAGATTATAGCTGCCATAGAAATATGGCAGCTGAGGGCAAAGTCGATTGAAAACCTGAAAAGGATTCACCAGTCTAGATACCATTAAGGACATTTGTGATTCATGAGAAGAGGTCAAAATATCAACATAAATAGGAGTTTGGATGAATTTGATTACAATTCCCATAGATGACTTTGAGGGATTCAATTAAGTGGAGGAATTAACGGCAGATGTGGTAGAAACAGCAAGAGAACTAGAATTAGAAGTGGAGCCTGAAGGTGGGACTAACTTACTGCACTCTCATGATTAAACCTGAACAGATGAGGAGTTGCTTCTTCTGGATGAACAAGGAAAGTGGTTTCTTGAGGTCGAATCTGCTGGTGAAGATGCTGTGAAGCTTGTTTCCTTTATAGCGCAGACATTTGTAATTTGATGTAGTCCCACTTGTTTATTATTACCTTTGTTGCGCCTGTACTTTTGATGTCATGTGCAAGAAATTGTGGTGAAAATCCAATGACCTGAAACTTTTCCCTTAAGTTTCCTTCTCAGTTTTATATTTTATTATTATTTTTTTAATGTTTTTTATTTATTTCTGAGAGAGAGAGAGACAGTGTGAGCAGGGGAGGGTCAGAGAGAGAGAGACACAGAACTGAAGCAGGCTCCAGGTTCTGAGTTAGCTGTCAGCACAGAGCCCAATGCGGGGCTCGAACCTACGAACCGTGAGATCATGACCTGAGCTAAAGTCGGATGTTTAACTGACTGAGCCACCCGGGCACCCCCCTCAGTTTTATATTTTAGCTCTTACAGCTAGGTCTTTGATCCATTTTGAGTTCATTTTTGTACATGTATAAATTAAGAGTTCAAACTTCCCTCTCTCTTTTGCACATCAATATTCATTTTTCACAGCACCATTTTTTGAAAAAGACAGTCCATTTCCATTGAATGGTCTTGACACCCTTATTGAAAATTATTTGACCATGTATGCAAGGGTTTATTTCTGGGATCTCCATGCTATTCCACTGATTTGTATGTCTGTCTTTTTGCCAGTGTTACACTGTTTTGATTACTTGTAGTAACTTTGATATCAGGAATTGCTAGGTCTCCAGCTTTCTTGTTTCCCCGAAGATTGGTTTGGCTCTCCAGGGTCCCTTGAGATTCCTCATGAATTTTATGATGGATTCTTCTATTTTAACAAAAAACTTTATTGGGATTTTAATAGGGATTGCATTGAATCTTTAAGTTGCTTTTGGTAGTATTAACATCTTAACAATATTAAGTTCAATTCATGAACACAGGATATTTTTTTCATTTATTGGAGTCTTTTAAAGTTTTTTAATGTTTTATTTTTGAGAGAGAGAGAACACGAGCAGGGGAGGGGCAGAGAGAGAGGGAGACACAGAATCTGAAGCAGCATCCAGGCTCTGAGCTGTCAGCAGAGAGCCCAATGTGGGGCTCAAATTCATGAACCACGAGATCATGAGCCAAAGTCAAATGCTTAACCAGTGAGCCACCCAGGTGGCCCCTTGGAGTCTTTTTAAATTTCTTTTAGCAGTGCTTTGTAATACAAGTTTTTTTGTTTTATTTTGTTTTTTGCCTCCTTAAGTTTCTTTTATTCTTTTTGATGCTTCTACCAACCTCTAATGCCTTGCTTCCCCCCCACACACACCCCTCAATATACTGGTAGCAATAATGAGATTTAAAATTAGGATGAGGATATATTTCCAGGAAAACTGAGATGCTATGAAAAACAAAGATAGTAGAAGACTCATTCCTTCATTTATTCATTCACGTATTTTAGCTTATACCCTTGATTGATGATCCTTTTGGGTTTTTTTTTAATTAAAAAAATTTTTTTAATGTTTCCTTACTTTTGATAGAACACAAGGGGGACGGGAGAAGAGAGAGACACACACACGGAATCTGAGGCAGGCTCCAGGCTCTGAGCTGTCAGCACAGAGCCCGACAAAGAGCTCAAACCCACAGACCTGAGCTGAAGTCGGTCACCCAACCGACTGAGCCACGTAGGCTGGTGATCCTTTTGAAAACTATGGTGTATAACTTGTTTTGATTCTAAAAACAGTCAAATCTATAAGAAGGCTTAGATTTTAATGTAATGAAGTTAGATATAATTTACATTTTAATTCTCAATAATATTCTATATATTTAGAACGATCTTTTATTGTAGCCCGCAGAATTTTCTTCCTGCCCATTGAACTCTGATGAGGAGGTGAATAAATGGTTGCACTTTTATGAGATGAAAGCTCCTTTGGTTTGTCTGCCAGTTTTTGTCTCCAGAGACCCAGTAAGTTCATGTCTGTCTTTAATATCGCAGTATGATACAGTGATCATGCTTGGGCTTTAGGATATTCTTTTAAAATTAGGTACTTTCTGTGTTGCCATTTAAAAATCAGGATAGTCTCCAGAATTATCTTGGAAGATGAGGAGGCAGTTGGCTAACACCCCTATGAGTTAGGGAGGGTAGATTGTACTTTCGAGCAACTGAAGGCACAGCTATTTTACATGACACCCAAAGTCATATTATTAAATAGTAGAATCAAGACCAGGATTCAGGTCTATCATCTTATTTGTTGCTTGTCATACTATTCCTTATATTCTAAACACTAGACACTAGAAAAAGATAGAGACCAATTCAGAGAAAGCAGCATCTACCACAATACTGACTTCTGATCCAGCGATTACATGTCTAGGAATTTATCCTTAAATATATGTGTTAAGTATGTAAAATTATTAGTTAAAAGGTTATTTATGATAGCATTACTCTAATAGAATTTGAAATAATCTAAATGTCAGTTGGGAATTAGTGGAATTGCTGTCTGTCTGCAATAGAATGCTATGTGGATGTAAAAGAAAGAAGCAGTCCTTTTATGATCTGATATACTAAGGTCTCAAGCTATATTTTTAAATGAAGAAAGCAATATTCATAACAGTATGTACAGAGTAAAAATGTGAGTAAAAAAGTAAATATTTCTGGAAGAATATATAAGAAACTCCATAAACACTGGCTCCCTGCAAGGAAAGGGGGAAGCGGTAAAGGCAGAAGATGTAAAGACACATTTTACCGAATATATCCTTTTTCATGCTTTGAATTTTGAATTAAATGATGTATTACTTTAAAAATAATTAAAAACCATAACAAACAAGAAGGTCTCCCCCCCCTTAAACAATTCCTATCCAAAATCATTTAAATACTGACACATAGCTTGTCTGTTGTCCTAGGGCTTCGATTTGCGATTGGAGCACACCCATTGTTTTAGTCATCACGGAGAAGGTGGACACTACCATTATGACACTACCCCAGACACAGTGGACTATCTTGGATACTTCTTGCCTGCAGAGTTTCTGTATCGCATTGATCAACCAAAAGAGACCCATTCAATTGGGCGAGATTAAATCAAAGGAAAAAGAATTAAGGTTAATTAATTAACTCATTAATTGATACTAATATAAAATCCAATGGAAATGATCTTACTACTTAAATCTCATTTTTTTGGCCTTTAACTGAAAGGTATGTTAACATTTGTACTCTGTATTATCTGATATATTTAGAGATTATTAGGAACAAAGATACATAGTGAAAGTGTTCTTCATTTTTTTATTCTTTAATCACAGCAAAATCAACCTTATGTTTATACCTTGAATATAGCATGATCAGGAATCATGTGATTATTCCTATTATCTACTGGTAATAACTCATATTTATATAACATTGTTGAATTTTTCAAATTAGTTGCACAACTCCTAAGTGGATGTTCCTGGGTATTAGAAAAGTCAGCGTTGCAAATGCTGATAGTTGTTGAATCTTAATACTAAATTTAAAAAATTCATTTCAGAAATCAAAGTATACTTTTTTTTTTCATGGAATAAGGTAGGCAGAAGAAGCAACTTTTCCCCTTTTGGTGAGGTTGAACCATACTCAAGAGTTTGCAATTTGCCTTTCACAGACTTTGGCAAGTAGGTGGTTAGCCATGATGCCTCCTTTGTTTGGATTGCCAATTGGAAGCAGTTTGTATCTTGTTGGCTATTTGCCAGAAGGAAAGGGAAAAAAAACAGCATCAAAATACAACACTTGAAGTGGGTATACTTGAACTTATAAGTGAGGCCGTTGCTACACTTGACACCGTCCTTTGTGAAATAAAAAATTATACTCTTTTACTGATTGAAATTGTTGACATTTTCCTCAGTATTCTTCTTTAATAATCATTAGCCAGATATCAGCTGTCTAATCTTAATCTTGCTAATGCTAACCATGTGCAGATTTAGGAGCTCTTTAATACCAAACACATACTAAATCTTCAAAACATATTTTTTGATTGTCGTCATTGGATATTACCTATAACCTGTCCTGTGAGTGGAAATTCCTAAATGTTATTTTTATAAGAAGCACTAATCTGAAGCAAAAAATAAATAAAAATTTTATATTCACAATATGTTTCTTCTTTTTTAACATTTATTTTTTTGAGAGACAGAGCATGATTGGGGGAGGGGCAGAAAGAGAGGGAGGAATCTGCAGCAGGCTCCAGGCTCTGAGCTGTCAGCACAGAGCCCGACGCGGGGCTCGAACTCACAAACTGCAAGATCATGACCTGAGCTGAAGTCGGATGCTTAACCGACTGAGCCACCCAGGCGTCCCATGATGTTTCTTTTTAATATCTTGCCTCCAGACAGAAAAAAATATTAGTGTTTATTGGTTTAACAAAAACATATTGGACACCTACCCTGCCCACTGGAATGTAAACTCCATGAGAGTAAGGGCTTTGTTTACCAGTATAGCACTAAAGCCTTTAATAGTGCCTGGCCAAGGTAAGCACTCAATAAATATTTGCTGAATGGATGAGTGTATGGAAGACTATGCCAGATGCTTCACCAGATGTGGGGCTCTATCATTCAGTCATTTATATAGTGTGGGGAAAAATAACAATAAATAAATGTATAATATGACAGGTAGTATTAAGTCCTATGAAGAAAAATAAAGCACAAGATAGACTGTAAAAGGAGTATGCTATTTTTTTAAAGTTTATGTACTTATTCTTGAGAGACAGGGAGAAACAGATAACGTGGGCAAGGGAGAGAGCATCCCGATGTGGATGCATGCTCCGTGCTGTCATTGCAGAGCCCAATTGTGGGGCTCAGTCTCACAAACCATGAGATCATGACCTGAGCCGAAATCAAGAGTTTGCACACACAACCACCTGAGCCACCCAGGCGCCCCTAAGGAGGATGCTATTTTGTGGAGTCCATCCCACATGAGACAGGATGGACTCATCACCCCAATTTAGGTTTGGATGTCAAAACGGATAAAGTCACCCAGACCCCAAGAGGGTATGAAAGCGTTTACTACTTGCATAATGAGGCTTTCCGGGGAAAGCAGAATAGCTCCCAAGCAGGTCCAAAAATGGCCTGAGAGAACACGGAAAGGAGCCTGCTTTGGACTTTCTATGGTAATGAACAGTTATGGCCGAGGTGATGCTTCCATATGCAGTTTAAGTTTCCCACAAGTGTCAAAGGAGCAGTCAGGCTTATCAGCTTGCTCGAATACAGAACAGAATGGGAAGAGGGAGGAGAGAGAGGCTTAACAGCTGTCAGCAGTCATACGTTGAGAAGTGGAATTAGATTCCTTATTACACATGCTATAGGAAAATCAGGAAAAGACTGATAAAGAGACATTTGAGGAGAGACCTGAAAGAAATGAGAAAGTGAGCCATGAAGTTACTTGGAGAAACATCCTTCTTGGAGATTCAAAGTTCCAGCGGCAGGAGGGGACTTGGTATGTTTAAGAAGCAGCATGGGATTGTTGTGAACAAAATAGGATCACCTGACTCAGCAGCTAACATGTAGTGCATGCTCTCAGAAGCAGTTTTGTAAATGCTATATATGTATTCACAAAGTTTTATGTTGATGCCATATTTACTTTAAAATTCAAAATGTGACAGGCATGTCCAATATCATCAACTATTGGAGGTTCTAGTCCAGAAAAGCAAACAAGAAAGGATAATGACTGAGAAGGAAGACAAACATTTTTGACAGAAAGCGTAATTGAGTCTCAGAAAACACAAGGGAGTTTATAGTGAAATTACTAGACTGTATTCAAGAAGATTCCAAAATATAAAATCAATGTATAATGATGCATTGCATTTCTTCATACCAACAAGAAATAGTTAAAAATGTAAATTTGAAAAAGGTATCAATTATAATGCTATCAAAAGTACATAGCAATATTGTCATTTACCAAAAATTATATATAACCATCATGGAGAACATTATAAAACTGTTGAAAACTTTAAAACATGCAAAATAAATACTTACATCAAGGAAAATGCAATATCATAGAAGCATCAGAAGCCTTTCTTATCTATAAATTCAATTCAATGCCAGTCGAATGCCAGTAGGGCTTTCCATAGAACCAGTTGATTCTAAAATGCATGGGACATTGAAGGGCCAAGATAAACAAAGGCGATTTATTGTGGGGTTTTTGGGGGGTTTTTTTAGTAGTTTATTGTTAAATTGGTTTCCAACAAAGGTGATTTTCAAGACAACAAGGTCAAAGGTATTTGATACCAAAATTTATAAACTTGTTAAAGTAAGAGTGTGGTTTTGGCACAGTGATGGACAATCAAACCAATAGAATAGAAAATCATTTCCAGTTTCTGGTGAAACCTTTCATCCATTTTCTCCATTTTCATCTAACATTATTGATTAGTTATTTTAAAGTTCTTGCCTACCATCTCCAATGTTTTGATCATCCATGGATATGTTCCTATTGTTTTAGGTTTTTATTATCAGTCATTCTTGCCTGCCTTTTTACATGTCTACAACAACTACTGCTATTATATGCTGGATATTGTGTGTTTTACGTATCTTCCACCAGTGAGGGTTTCCAGATTTCTTTTGTTAGGTAGATAAAGTGAGAGACTAATTTCCTCAATGTAATCAGAGATTAGGCTGGGCTAGCGTAGGGTTGCATTTTACTTTTTAAAGTTTATTTATTTACTTAGAGACACATGAGCGAGGGAGGGGCAGAGAGAAGGGAAGAGAGAGAATCCTAAGCAGGCTCTGAGCTGGAGCCTGACATGGGGCTCAATCCCATGACGTGAGCTAAAATCTAGAGTAGGATGCTGAAATCAAAAGTCGTATGCTTAACTGACTGAGCTCATAAATATCTGAGTCTGCAGAAGACTTCACTTGTTTTTTATACTTAAATCTTAACCCAGTTGGAATTTTTATTTATGGTGTGAGAGAGGGGAATGTAACTGGATTCTTTTCCATATGTGACAAGATTGTTGGCCTGTTCCTCCCTTTATCCACACCTCCTCCCATGTAACGCTGCAGTTTCTAAAACTGCAGAGGCTGAGTGTCCCTCTCCCACCCTTGACAATTAGGCTTGGCCATGGGCCATGTGATTGTTAGACAGGTCATGCAGGCAAAGCCTCCCTCTCTTACCTCTAGATCACCATAAGAACATCTCCTGAACAGCCTGCTAGTCCAAGAAGAACGAGAGACACATGGTACAGAGTCCTCTGAAAGGCCTGTACACCTATATCTTAAAGTAGAACCCACCAGCTGAGCCCAGCCTAGATTCTGATTCTCAGGTGTGTGAGCTAACCCAGATGAGATAGCAGATGCCAGGGCCAAAATGCACAAGTATGAGCACCTTAAAAAGATGAAATGTATGGCTAAAACTACTCACATTGATGGGCACAAAATTTTAAATAAAGTATTAAAAACTTTTACAAACTTATGCATAGAGTACAGTGGTTCTCAAACATGATTGTGCAAGAGATCACGATCGGACTTGCCAAAAAATAGGTCCCTCTCTTGAAAATTCACATTCCCCACACACCTCCCACATTTTGCTTTGGTAGAAACTGACACCAGGGCCATCCTGTTTTCCTAAATACCTTAGGAAAGTCATTCAAAAACTTAAATCTATCTTAGTACAAAACTTAAAAAAAGACTCATGACTGATGGGGGGTAGTGAACAGTCAGGGAAGAATTCTTGAGATGTTTTTGGTGCAAAAAGGTGCTTTTCTTATAAAACGGGGCCAGGGTGGGGGTGCCTGGGTGGCTTAGTCGGTTAAGCGTCCGACTTTCGCTTAGGTCATGATATCGCGGTTCGTGGGTTCGAGCCCCGCGTCGGGCTCTGTGCTGACTGCCAGCTCAGAGCCTGGAGCCTGTTTCAGTCTGTCACTCCCTCTCTCTCTGACCCTCCCCTGCTCACGCTGTCTCTCTCTCTCTCTCCTAAAAATTAAAAAAAAAAAAAATTAAAAATTTTTTTAAAAAATAAAACGGGGCCAGGGTGACCCGTGGGCAGAAAAAGCTGCACTTCCGCTTTGTGAACTGGGGGGTTATGTATGCATTTAGTGCTGGGGGGGGGGATATGGAGGGAGTATTAGTTCGTAAATGTCTTCTTGGAATTTCTACTGGCAAAACTTTAGCAAGATTTCTCTGGTGCTTATCATTCTGCTGAATATTAACTATTAGTGAGATGTACAGGCAGTCATGAGACCCTTTAAGAACGTAGCAGCCGGCATCTATTTGATCTTTATCAAAAGTATGCACAATATAGGTTAGCCTTCTGGGCTAAAGGTGAACATTTTTCTGCTCATATCCCTATTCAATGATAAATGGTATCAATAATTCCTTAAATAGGAGTTTTGCAATTATCGATCCTCTGTGGAATTAACTTATGACACACTTTCGGGGACTCAGACTAAGATTTGCCACTACTTCTTAACCTTTTAAGTATTACTTAGTCTCAGGCATAAAATAAAAATTAAGCTCATATTACATGCCAGTGTCTATTCAGCTTGCTGGAGATAGTCGCTCTCCAGTTTACCACTAATGGGAAAACAGACAATAAACTAACTATGCAGTACAATTTTAAGTAGTGATGAACACATGTATTGTTTTACTCAAATTACGTCCTCATAACTCTTCACACGTGCTTCGTTAGGTATAAACCCTCAAATCTCAGCATTCTCAGAGGGGCGCTCATTACTAAGACCCAGGAGCCCATTCATTTCCTTCCACCTACTTCTTTCCGGCCTTCTCCACCTTTCCATCCTCCAACATCTCAAGCAAGTAAGACTTAAAATGCAGACGGACACCCCAGACCAGGCCGTCTAAGCCCTCAGCGCTGAGATCCCGCCCCACCGCCCCCTCCCCACCACGCCTCCTACAGACCAGGAAGTTTTTCCCGACGCTGCACTGGAATTCACCAGAAGCGCTCCCCCGGAAGTGCGGAGCGCCGGCGCCTGTCAGTAACGTTCCGGGAGACTCCGAGCTGGGGCGGGGAACCGCAGTGCATTCTGGGAAACTCGCCGGGCCCTCGGCTTTGTTTCCCGCCCCAGAGTGGCGTTAGGTTTCCGACGGTCCGCAGGACCCCCGCGGTTCCCGGCTTGGGGGCTTTCCGCGGAGGCGCGTCTCCTTCCCACCTCGGTTTCGGCTCCCGCGAGGGGCCTCCCGACGCCGCCGGCATGTCTGGGGTGCGCGCTGTGCGGATCAGCATCGAGTCGGCCTGCGAAAAGCAGGTCCAGGAGGTGGGCCTGGATGGCACTGAAACGTACCTGCAGCCGCTGTCCATGTCGCAGAACCTGGCGCGCCTGGCCCAGCGGATCGACTTCAGCCAGGGTTCGGGCTCCGAGGAGGAGGAGGCGGCGGGGGCCGAGGGGGACGCGCAGGACTGGGCGGGGGCCGGGTCCAGCGCGGACCAGGACGACGAAGAAGGTAAGGCCCGTGTGCGCTGCTCCGGTCCGCGGGCCGGCCTGGGGACCCCGGTGCCCGCCCAGGTGATGCCACCCTGCGTCTCCCTGCTAGACGAGAATGCGGTGTGGGCGAACTTTGAAAGTAACTCCAGTGCGGAACAGCGATCGTGCTCACAGCCTGACGATTTGGGGCGACTCCTTATCCTTCTGCACGCTTTCCTGGATTGGAGCGTTTCAGGCACTGTCACTGATGAAGCGTTGAAGTCTGTAATGTGACATACTTGGTTGCGGTTCATATCGCGGCTCTGCCACTTCTAGTCGAGTTTCTTTGCTTCCCTGTGCAATGTGGATGATCCTAATTACACCTACTGGAAAGAGAGAGATCTGAATTGACTGGAATCTAAGCTAAGATCTAAGAGCAAGGCAGGGACCAAATCACTTAGAGCCAGTAGGCCAAGATATGCATGTGGCTTTTATTAGAAGGACAGCTGAAAGCTTTGGAAGAATATTAAGTAGACTGATGATTGTGTTTTAAAAAAGATTATTCTCGGGCTCCTGGGTTAAGTGGGTTCTCAGTGGGTTAACCGTGCAACTTGGCTCAAGTCATGATCTCACAGCTCCCTGAGCTCCAACCCTGCCTTGGGCTCTGTGCTGACAGTTCAGAGCCTGGAACCTGTTTCAGATTCTTTGGCTCCCTCTCTCTCTCTCAGCCCCTCCCCTGCTCATGCCTTGCCTCTCTCTCTCTCTCAAAAACAAACATTCTTTTAAAAATTAAAAAAAAAAAAAGATTATTCGGGATCCTTTGTAGCAAATGGCTTACATGGAAAACAAAGCTGGATGGAGGGAGACTGGTTAGGAGAGAATCGTAGAAAAAGTATGAATGGGTTTAGGATTTTCATTATTGTCAGGGATAAAAAAAATATTCACAGTGATTTAGGTATGTGCAACAGACCTTGTGTAAATGGGAATTTAAAGATGGCATTTCAAACCAGTGGTGTTAGGACAATGGGGAGTCCATTTGGGAATAAAAAGCAAATACTGCCTCCTACTTCACACTCAGATTCGTTCACAAGGATTGAAATACAAATGAGAAGAATAAACTAAACATTGGAAGGAATTATAACCATAAAACTTTGGGGGTAGAAGAGGCCTTAAGCAAGATAGGAAACACAGATTTATAAAGCCAAAGAGACAGATTAAGTACGTAAGATTTTAAAATAATAATGGAAAAAGATGCCATGAACAAAGTAAGAAAATCACTGGGAAAAGTTTGCACCATATAGGACACACGGTAGTTGATATCCCTGATATTCAAAGATTCCCTTTAGGGGCGCCTGGGTGGCTTAGTCAGTTAAGCGTCCGACTTTCGCTTAGGTCATAATCTCGCGGTTCGTGGGTTCGAGCCCCGCGTCGGGCTCTGTGCTGACTGCCAGCTCAGAGCCTGGAGCCTGTTTCAGTCTGTGACTCCCTCTCTCTCTGACCCTCCCCTGCTCACGCTGTCTCTCTCTCTCTCCCCTAGAAATAAATAAAAAATTTAAAAAAAAAAAAAAGATTCCCTTTAAACTGGGTGGCGGGTGAAAAAGATAACTCACTGGAAAAATAGCCCAAAGGCATAAACAACTCACAGAAAAAGACCTAAGATTTCACAGTTAGGGAGAGGCAAATTAAAACTCTATTCTCATGCATTAACAGCAACATAGTATCCAGTGTTGGGAATGTGAATTGGTAAAGCCTTTTTTTAAATTTTTTTCTGAGAGAGAGAAACAGTGTGAGAAGAGGAGGGCCAGAGAGAGAGGGAGACACAGAATTGGAAGCAGGCGCCAGGCTCTGAGCTGTTAGCACAGAGCCCAATGCAAGGCTCAAACCCACAAACTGTGAAATCATGACCTGAACCGAATTTGGCCACCCAACCGACTGAGCCACCCAGATGCCCCGGTAAAGCCTTTTTGGAAGACAGTTTAGCAGTGCAGTCTGTGTCAGCATTGTTTTTTTGTTTGTTTTTTTAAATTTTTTTAATGTTTTATTTATTTCTAGGAGACAGAGAGAGAGACAGCGTGAGCAGGGGAGGGTCAGAGAGAGAGGGAGACACAGAATTGGAAGCAGGCGCCAGGCTCTGAGCTGGCAGTCAGCACAGAGCCCGACGCGGGGCTTGAACCCACGAACCGTGAGATCATGACCTCAGCGAAAGTCGGACGCTTAACGACTAAGCCACCCAGGCGCCCCTGTGTCAGCATTGTTAAATGTGCATCTCCTTTGACTTACTAAATCGTGGCTAGAAATTTCACCTACAGAAAAAGTTGTCATGTATATAGATGTGTGTTCAACATGTTTACCATTACTAGCATTATTGAAAGCAATGTACATGTCCTTTGAACAGGAGTGGTTAAACTTACTGTACAGCCATACTCCAGAATGTCAAATAACGTTAAAAGAATGAAATAGATCTATGTGCTGACATGGAAGTATCTCTAGGATATATTAAGTGAGGGGAAAAAAGCAAGTAATAGAAATATGGAAGTAAGTGTATGTGAATGCATCAAAAAACACCCCAACTGTTAATATTGATTACTTCTCAGAACGAGAAAGAACTAGGGGGTGGAGAACAAAGGAAAACTTTTTTACTTTATAACTCTATTTGAACTCTAGGTAATGAGTATGTATTGGTGAAATTTAATGAAATAATTCAAGAGGTTGGAAGGCATGTTAACAGGTTTTTTTTTAATTTTTTTAAAAATGTCTTATTTATTTCTGAGAGAGAGAGACAGCGTGAACAGGGGAGGGTCAGAGAGAGAGGGAGATACAGAATTGGAAGCAGGCTACAGGCTCTGAGCTAGCTGTCAGCACAGAGCCCAATGCGGGGCTCGAACCGACAAACTGTGAGATCATGACCGGAGCCAAAGTCAGACGCTTAACCAACTGAGCCATCCAGGCGCCCCACGTTAACAGTTTTTAATATCGGAATGCTGCCATTATAGATCATTTTAATTTCTTTTTTTAAGGTTTATTTTGAGAGAGAGAGAGCCCGCATATGCACACCGCTGCAGCAGAAAGGCAGAGAGAGAGAATCCCAAGCAGGCTTCTCCCAGTCAGCACAGAGACCAAGGCAGGACTCGAACTCAGGAATCTCTACCTGAGCCTACCTGAGCCAAATCTTGGTCTGAGCCAAAATCAAGAGTCGGTCGCTCTTGACCCCAGGTGCCCCTGTCACTTTTATTTTTGTACTTTGATGTGTTTTGGAAATTCTCTCCAGTTATTCAAGGCTTTTTTTTTAAGTGTTTATTTTTGAGAGAGACACAGTGTGTGAGTAGGGGAGGGGCAGTGAGGGAGACAGAATCCGCAGCAGGCTCCAGACTCCCAGCTGTCGTCACAGAGCCAGACTCAGGGCTCGAACCCATGAACTGTGAGATCATGACCTGAGGCGAGGTTGGACGCTTACCTGACTGAACCACTCAGGCATCCATCCAGTTATTCTGCTTTTAAAAACTGGAAGAAAAAGGTTATTTAAAAGGGTTGCATATGTTTAAAAAAAAAACAAACCGAAATGCCTACCTATAATGTTGGGATGTTTGATTTAAGCTGCGGAAATTAGATGTTTGTTTTGCCATTGTAGGAATGCTAACTTAAATATTAACACAAGGATCCAAGAAAGGGTGGATGGAATGGGATAAAATAGGAAGCAATTTGAAATAAAGTTATTGTTCTTTTAGTGCTCATAAACATCTCAGTAAGATTTCTGCCTTCTCATCGATGTAACTCATACCTGTGTGTTTCTTTTTTTCTTTCTGTTTCTAGGGTTGGTAAAATTCCAACCTTCCCTTTGGCCTTGGGACTCCGTGAGGAACAATTTGAGAAGTGCCTTGACAGAGATGTGCGTTCTCTATGATGTCCTTAGTATAGTTAGAGATAAAAAATTTATGACTCTTGATCCCGTCTCTCAGGATGCACTTCCTCCAAAACAGGTATTTGTGGGCTTTAATTGAATAATGGTTCCATTTTATTGAGTGTCAGGACCACTTTTCAGGCTGTGTGCCTACTGTCTCCTTTTCCTTTCATGCAAAATTAAGTCCAGATGAAGATGTGAAGACCAACTGGTTCAAAACAAAGGTGTAAAACCTCATCTCCTTTATTTATTATTTTATTAATGGCCCTGTGAGCCTTAGAGGAGCTAAGTTTCATTAGTAATATAATACTTGAAAGTTTCCCAGATCTTGACAAATTCTTATAGCCTGGATCACTGATCTGTAGTGTATTACACAAAAATGTGATAGTGAAATGGCTTTGAAGTCAGACAGACCTGGGTTTAAATCCTGCCTCTGCCGTCATTAGCCCTGGGTCCTTCCACAAGTAATTTTTTTTCGAAGTCTCGCTTTTCCCCTCAGCCTGTTTCTAGGGCCTGGTTTAAAACGTTAGGCCAAATTATGAAAGCTAGGTGAGATTGTTGCAGTTTGAGGAAGAGCATGTTCAATTTTTGAGCATTAGAGGGTGACAGGGAGGCAACAGAAGGATGAATTGGTGAATGAAAAGTCTGAAATTAAGGAGGCCACTTAGGAGGTTCTTAAGGAAAACAAGCATTAGGTCCATGGTCAGGTTAATGGCAAGAAGCGGAAGTAACTGTCGTTCTGGCCCATTTGTACGTAAAGTGAATCGAGTAGAATTACCCATGTGGTAATAGTTGCAGAGTCTAGAAACGTTGTGCTGGAAGACTTCTTAGAGATCATTCGGTCTGATTCCGTCTTTGTACAGAGAGAACACTGAGGCCCAGAGAGGTGTGTGATGCGTTCAGATGCAGCACAGCCAATGGTTAGAACGCCAAGACACGAACTCTAGCACCTTCTTCCTAGTCCCCCAGCCTTTACCTGTACTCTCCCCGTAGAGGAGTCTCCAGGAGTGTCTTGATCTCTTCAAGAATTTAGAATTAAGCTCCCTAATAGGTTCCAAAGATGATTGTGACCAGCACTATTATTTAAACCTCTGGATGGGAATTTTCCCCATTCTTGGTTACGCTGTAGTGCAAAAGAATTCCTGGCTCTTTCTGTTGCACAGCTGACCGGCCATTCTGCTGTTGCTATGTGGAGTTAAGGAACACACTCTAAAAACATTATATTAAATCTTAAAAATTGAAAACTGATTATTGTGACCTTTTATGAAACTTGGTGATTTTGACTCATACAGTCAGTCAGAAGACTTTCGTCTCTTAAACTTGGGTTTTGGGAGGTGTATCTGATCACTAGAGTACACAAATTAGTGGTGATTATGGGTATTTAGGTGTGTTCATATAACCCATAGATTATGGTTTCTCATCAGGTTTCCGAAAATCAGCCTTCGGTGAAGCGCATTAATTTTAGCACTGTGTGCCTTCGGTCTTTATCCCAAAGGCACATTGGTAGCTCACCATAATGTAATTTTATAGCTGTACCCATTAACCCCAATGAGGTTTATTCCAGGAATCAGGTACTGTGTGCTGAGCGTTGTTCTAGGGTATATGGCTATAGTGGGTCTCACCATTGTGGGTGACTTTGAAGCAGGGATTACAGAGAAGTGTATATATGGGGCTCGGGGTGTGATAATTTGTAAGACACGAGAGGGGATCCCCAACTCTACACTGGGCAGAGTTGACGTGAGTTCTGATTTGTAGTCCAGTGTGGTGGTTGTGGTTTAACCTAAGTTTTCTTTGAGTTGACCAAAGAGGTAGGTTAAGGTTGCTATTTCTCAAAAACCAGTGTTTCATGCTTTTCTTTAATTTCTTAATTTTCTTCCGAGTAGGTAATTTATTATTGAGAAAATGTTGAAATCATTTACACATACAGAACTATATGTTGGATTGTTTTTGCTAGAATCCTCAGACACTGCAGTTGATATCTAAAAAGAAGTCGCTGGCTGGAGCAGCCCAGATCCTATTGAAGGGGGCGGAAAGACTGACCAAATCAGTTACTGAAAACCAAGAAAATAAGCTGCAAAGAGACTTCAACTCCGAGCTTTTGAGATTACGGCAACACTGGAAACTCAGAAAAGTTGGAGATAAAATTCTTGGAGATCTGAGCTACAGAAGCGCAGGTATAGATCACTGTTAGAAACGATCCTCTTAAACTGTAGCTTGTCAAAAACCTATACAGGGTTGACTGTAATGTTTATATATTCTATACGGCTTCTCAGTTATAGGTTACCTTTTGAAATTTTAATTTCTATACACATAAGCCTGAGAAGCTAAAAGTACTTTTATAGCTTTACAAATATATATAGAGAGAGGGGGAGAGATTTAATTTGAAAATCTTTAGATACATTTAGCAGAAAACTTACGTGCTAACACACCCTGAGCCATAATTGACATTTTAGTCGGAGATAAAGGAGGTGGGACTGGACTTGATCAGGGGCACACTTGTAGTCCTTAAAAATTAAGCAAAAAGGGTGCCTGGGTGGCTCAGTTGATTAATTAAGCATCTGACTCAACTTCAGCTCAGGTTATGACTTCATGGTTTGGAAATTCAAGCCCCGCATCAGGCTCTGCACTGACTGTACGAAGCTTGCTTGAGATTCTCTTTCCCTGCGCCTCCCCTGTGTGCACAGGCGGACGCTCCCTCTCTCTCTCAAAAAAGAAATAAGCTTAAAAAGTTTTAAAAAAAAAAATAAACTAAGCATAAAAGGAAAAAAGAAATGTTTCCATTCTACCTTAACTCTTTTTTTCTCAATTAAGTCATGTAAGCTCTGGTCACCTCCTGGGTAAAGGGAGAGGGTGGTGAAAACACTTTGCCTTTTCCCTTATTCTACCAAGGTTGCAGGAATATGTTTTGTTGGCACATACCAAAATTTGATGATCTAGAATTCACATCTTTTTGTGTAAATTCTTTGTTGTTGAGCTATCATAGGTTTCCAGAGGTAATTATGCAGATGGCTTGTAAGCTGCTAAGATGTATTCAGAGGAGCTACACAGTAAAGGTTTACAAGGCTCACAGCTCAGTGGAGTAAAAGCTTTGAATGCCAAGGGACAAAGCAAGGAGCCCTGGCTGTGATCATTGTGATACCAGGAGAGTGATAGTTTAGAAAAGGCTCATTTGTCAGAGCAAGCCATCACTGTCCTATAGGTAAAAGCAGGCAAGGTGCGGTGGTTTAAGCCAGTCCTAGAGAACCTAAGTGTCTCAGCCTTGACGTAAACTGGGGAATTCTGAAGGTAAAATCCCATTTCAAGATGACCAAGACTTTTTTTCTTCTTTTTTTTGTTTTTACATATTTTTAAAAATTAATTATTTAATTTACACCCAAGTTAGTTAGCATATAGTGCAATAATGATTTCAGTGCCCCTTACCCATTTAAAATGCCCATCCCTCCCAACTCCTCCAGCAACCCTGTTTGTTCTCTGTATTTAAGAGTCTCTTATGTTTTTATATTCTTTTTGCTTCCCTTCCCTTATATTCATCTGTTTTGTTATCTTATGTGAGTAAAGTCATATATTTGTTTTTCTCTAACTGATATCACTTAGCATAATACTCTCTAGTTCTATCCACGTAGTTGCAAACGGCAAGATTTCATTCTTTATGATTGCCAAGTAATACTCCTGTGTGTGTGTGTATGTACATATGTATATGTGTGTATGTATATGTATATATACACATAGACAGATACCACATCTTCCTTACCCATTCATCTGTTGATGGACATTTGGGCTCTTTCCATACTTTGGCTATTATGGATGGCACTGCTATAAACATTGGGTGCATGTGCCCCTTTGAAACAGTATACCTGTGAAATATACACTTAAGGTATGTTAATGTGTTAACTTGTTTCCATTTTCCTGTTTTTAATACCTCCTTAGGATCTCTCTTTCCCCATCACGGTACATTTGAAGTAATAAAGAATACAGATATTGATCTGGATAAGAAGATACCTGAAGATTACTGTCCCCTTGATGTACAAATTCCTAGTGATTTAGAGGGGTCTGCGTATATCAAGGTATTGTCAAAGTTAGTTTTTTTAAATTTTTTGAATGTTTAGTTTTGAGAGAGGGAGAGTGCACAAGCAGAGCAGGGGTAGAGAGAGGGGGAGACAGAGAATCCCAAGAGGCTCTGTCCATGCTGTCAGCACAGAGCCCGATGCAGGGCTCAGACCAACAAACTGTGAGATCATGCCCTGAGCCGAAGTTGGACGCTCAACTGACTGAGCCACCCAGGCGCCCCCTGTTTAAGTGTTTTTTAATAATAATTTCTTATTACTAAACCCAGAAGTTAATTTACTAATGTTTGTTCATGTTTTCATTGTCCCATAGGTTTCAATTCAGAAACAGGCTCCAGACATAGGTGATCTCGGCACAGTCAACCTCTTCAAACGACCTTTGCCCAAATCCAAACCAGGTGTAGTTATGTTCCGTTGTCTAACTTGTGGTCCTCTCTGAGCTTACATTCCCAAATAAACTGATGATAAATGTAGAGAGGAAAAACAGGTCCTCTGGAGTAAGAGCAATTGGAGATTTATTATTTATAATCTGTTACTTAACCATTAGTCAATAGCTGTGCTTTTTCTTTTAAGATTGAACTTCTTTACCAGTTTTCTCTGTAAATGAAAGGAAACATTTTTGAATTTTGGAAAGGATATGCTATAATATAGAGTTCTCTGAACTTTTGTCCTATGCATTCAGATCACCACTTAGGTGAATTAATGCAGAGTATAGACAGATAATTGATATATACATATGTCCCCTGTCTTTCAGGTTCCCCACACTGGCAGACGAAATTAGAAGCAGCACAGAACGTTCTCTTGTGTAAAGAAATTTTTGCACAGCTCTCTCGGGAAGCTGTTCAAATTAAGTCACAGATCCCTCACATTGTGGTGAAAAACCAGATTATCTCTCAGCCCTTTCCAAGTAAGAGCATCCACCCCTTTTGGGTTTATAAATAGGACTTTGTGGTTTGGGGAACAGGGTAGAGGGGTTAGTTACATATTTGGCTGTGTTGGGGGAACAGTAAGAGCAAAGCATTAGCATAGTCTCCATAATGGTAGCTCATAAAGCACGCCAGACACACCACATCGCTGATTTCCAGTCTGTGTCCTAAATAGTGTAACTCCTGGATTTTAAACCGTGTATGTTAAAAATTTGTACTAGCAAGGCTGTTATTTGGCAACAGTTGCTTTGAGGTGTCTGCTGACACCATTTGTGGAATATTTTCCAGGGATCCTGTCGTACTGTCTAAATAAGATGTCAATCAGACAGTGGTTATCAAATACCATAATATTCCTAAATGTGTGGAAATTCAGATTTTACTTTTATTATTCAAGAGCAGTTGGAATTATCCTGGAGATCAGTTTGTAGTTAGCTGTGCCAGTAGTTTAGTTTAGTTTTGTTTTAATCTGAGTGTTTTCTTGAGTCTTGTCAGGAATAGGTTTTAGAAGTGAAAAATTCATCCACGTTTTCATGACAGCAAGAAAGAGTATCTGTCTTCTTTATAACCAGTAAGACCAGATACCAACTCAGTAGGGGTTTTTTTTTGTTTTTTTTAATGTTTATGTTTGAGAGCGAGCGAGCATGGGGCAGAGGCAGAGGGAGGGAGACAGGACCGGAAGCAGGCTCTGTGCTGACTGCAGATAGTCTGATGTTGGGCTCAAACTCAAGAACTGGGAGATCATGACCTGAGCAGAAGTTGGACGCCTAACCGACTGAGTTCCCTGGGCGCTCCAGCTCAGTATTTTTTTTATTTTTTTTCAAAACTGGTGTGTTTTGTTATTAATTTAATTTGTTTTAATTTAAAGGTAAGAAGAAACTAATTAATACAGCTTCTGTTGGCCTCTCTTTATCCACAACTCAAAGTCAACAGCCACATTGTAGATCAATAGAATTTGAATTGTTAAAATATATAATGGCTGTATTCATGAATGGTCATTTTGGTGTGAAAATGGTAATCGTGAAGCCTGATCTTCAAGTTTGGAATGATCCTTTGAGAAAAGGCTGTGATTATACTTTATGAAGACAGTTGTGCTTTTCCATGTCGTAGGTTATGTGCATCTGCCCTTCTTTTTATAAATAGGCCTGCAGTTACTGATTTCTTTGTGCCATTCCTCAAATGATAAGAAATCCCAAAAATGTGCTCCTGAGAAGCAAAGTCCAGAGGACCATCTTTATGTCTTAGAGCACAATTTGCATCTACTAATTAGAGAGGTAATGAAATAAAGTCTCGTCTCGCGTTGTGGTAAGCGTACCCAGTGCAGCAAGTGTGCACGGGCTGCTCTCTGCTAAGTCCTCATTGTTTCCCTAGTGATGGCTTTCACCGTCTGTGATGGGGCGGATCCTTGCTCTGTGCTGGGGGAATACATCGATAATCAGAATTCTCAGTCTCTGTTCCCAAGCTTAGCTTCTAGTGGTAGAAATAAACTATAAGTTTGCTACATATAGACATGCCAGAAAGGCGTGCACAGTGCAGAGCGCAGGGGGAAAGGTGACTGACTGAGTGATGGGGAAGGTGTCCTGCCAGAGCCTGCAGACAGGATAGTTATTTCAGGACACATTCTGCTTACAGGTTAACTAGAACTGTAGTTCCAGAGTGCTGGTTCACAGTACAGGCTAATTTCAAAAACATCCCCTGAGAAACATAATAGAAGTTTGTAGTCCAGCCTCCCCTGCCGTTATTAGTCGTTTTAAAAGAAAATTTTTTTAATTTGTAATTGTTTATGGTAACAGATGTTAACTAGGATTATGAATCATTTTACAACACATGCTAACATCAAATCATGATGTGTCTTCCTGAAACTTGTATGTTATATGTCCATTACACTTTCGTATGAAAATTAATAGAAAGTGGCTGTTCTTGTTACAGTTTCATAAACAGACCTTGAGTTCCGTCATGATGCCTCATCCAGCAAGCGCACCTTTTGGTCACAAGAGAATGAGACTTTCGGGTCCTCAAGCTTTTGATAAAAATGAGATTAATTCATTACAATCCAGTGAAGGGCTTCTGGAAAAAATAATTAAACAAGCAAAGCATATCTTTCTGAGGAGCAGGTAAAGATGAACAAAGTAATGGGTTTTCTTCACAGCTTCAGTCCTTTTTATTAGTTACCCCCTGCACATTATTTCCGGCGGGCTGTAACCTTTGTGCCAGGAAGAGGAAGGGGCTGCGGGGTAAGATTGACATGGATGGTCCTGTCAGGTGTGGGGACGACTTAGCTTCTGGGCCCATGTAACTTACAAGATGGTTTTTGACACGGGCTGCAGTTTCAAAAGGCATCTGACTAGGAATATACCCTGGAACTCCACACCTTCTTCAGTGACCCATCCAGGAGATTTTCGTTCCCGAAAGGATTTTAATCTTTTTTTTTGAAGCTTTCCCTGTTTTTTGCCTGTCTCACATTTTATTTTAGGACTTTGGAAGGCACTTTCCCATATGTTGACTTATTTAGCTTTTGTTCTCTGGCATAGGTGGTATTGATCATTTTCATTGATGAGAAGGTTCAAACTTAGAGAAGTACACCTTGCTCAAAGTGAGACATGTAAAGAGTAGCAGAATCGGGATTTATACCTAGGTCTGTGGAACTCTGGAGGCCATTTTCTTCTGTATGCACGACAGACAGGAAAACCTTGGTCTGTGAGCCTAATTCGTTCTGGAAACATGCTTGTCATCCAAAGCACACTTATATCAAAGTGAATTTCAGGAACCATTGGCTCAGTTGTGATCACGTCACATTGGGTGGTATGTACTACTCGAATTCTAAGGCATCGCTCATTTTTCAAGTTAATATTTATTAGAAATGTTTGCTTCTCTTGCGAAACACTAGCAGAACACGTTACTTGCAATCCAAAGGTTTACCATTTACAAAAGAACTTGTACCTAAGTGTATCTTCTTCAAATGCTAAAGGTTTTGGCACCTGAGTGGCTCAGTTTATTTATTTTGAGAGAGACAGAGATGGTTCAAGTGGGGGAGGGGCAGAGAGGGAAGCAGAGAATCCCCAGCAGGCTGGGGTGCTGCCAGTGCAGAGCCGGATGCGGGGCTCAAACTTACAAACAGCGAGATCATGACCTGTGCCGAAACCAAGAGTCGGACAGTTAACCAACTGAGGCACACAGGTGCCCCAGGCATCTGACTCTTGATTTCAGCTTAGGGCATGATCTCACAGGGGGTTCATGAGATTGAGTCCTGCATTGGGCTCTGTGCTGACAGCACATAGCCTGCTTGAAATTTCTCTCTCTCCCTTTCTCTTTCTCTCAAAACAAATAAATTTTTAAAATGTGAAACAAATGTTAAAGGTGCTCTTGTATTTTAGTATTGTTCCATGGTGAAGAGGGCTATTTTTACTTGATTCAGAAATGTGCCTTGATAGTGCTCCAGACTCAGGTGTGGGCACACTCTGCCATGGGGGATCATTTATTTTTGATTTTCAGTTTTTACCTGCTAATACAAGTCATTTTTTTAAAATGTTTTATTTATTTTTAAGAGAGACAACACAGGTGGGGGAGGGGCAGAGAGAGAGGGAGACACAGAATCTGAAGCAGGCTCCAGGCTCTGAGGTCAGCACAGAACGTGATGTGGGGCTCAAACCCATGAACTGTGAGGTTATGGCCTGAGCCAAAGTCGGACGTTTAGCTGAGCCCCCTAGTTGTGCCCACAAGTTACGGTTTTAATGGCGCATAAGTTTGTAGTCTTTAAATGGAAACTTATGCCTGAAACTTGTTCTAAAATGAATTAGGAAGACATGTTAAGAGAAGACAGCATGGTGCAATAAAAGGAATAAGGAATTTGGGGTAAAAAAAAAAAGTGCTTAAACCAGGGCTCAGTTACTTACTAACTTTGAGGGGTTTTTTGTTTTGTTTAAGTTTGTTTATTTTGAGAGTGTGTGCATGAGCCGAGGAGGAAGGTATGGGGACAGAGAGAGGGAAAGAGAGAGTTCCAAGCAGGCTCTGCTCTGTTAGCCCAGAATGGAGCTCGAAACCACAAACTTTGAGATCATGACCTGAGCCAAAATGAAGAGTCAAGACACTTAACTGACTGAGCCATCTAGGCGCCCCACTAACTTTGGTTTTCATATCTATGGTCCTCTACTTATTTATCAGCCAGTTAGGGATATAGGAGTCTGGTCTTAGAATCAAATTAAATAATTTATGCAGAAGTTCCTTATAAACAATAAAATAGAGTAGGTTACTGTTGTTACTTTCATTTGTACATTTCAATTATAAAAACCTTTAACCTAAAGTCAAGGGAATGGAAGAAACTGTTTTTGGAATCCTCATACATTTTCAGAGTATTGTTATAGTCTTGGAGGCAGCAAAGCTTTAAAAATATTCCCAGGTTCCCCAGTTATAAAAATAATTTTCCAATATATCAACCCCATCTGTATAAATACCATACAAAGTAAGACCTATTAACATGCTTATGTATTTTGTTTTTTTTTTTTTAAATGTTTTATTTATTTCTAGGAGAGAGAGAGAGAGACAGCGTGAGCAGGGGAGGGTCAGAGAGAGAGGGAGTGACAGACTCTGAAACAGGCTCCAGGCTCTGAGCTGGCAGTCAGCACAGAGCCCGACGCGGGGCTCGAACCCACGAACCGCAAGATCATGACCTAAGCGAAAGTCGGACGCTTAACCGACTAAGCCACCCAGGTGTCCCATGCTTATGTACTTTGATATATGTGTGCGAGGGTGTGTTTTTGTTTTTTTTTTTTAATCTGGAATTGGAGTGCCTGGGTGGTTCAGGGGGTTGAGTGTCTGAGTCTTGATTTTGGCTCAGGTCATGACTAGGGGATTGAGGAATCCGGCTCCGCACTGCTTAAGATTCTCTCTCTTAGGATTCTCTCTCTTTCTTCCCCTCTGCCCCTCCCCTGCTTGCACACATGCATAGTCTCTCTCTCTCTCTAATACTAAAAAAAAAAAAAAAAAAAATCTGGAATCCTAAAACTTTATATCCTGCCGTCACATAATATTATAAATTTTTTAATCTTTCAATAAATGCTTTTCAGAAATACTTTAGTAGCTTTGCAGTAACCCATTATGTAAACACTTCATGATTTCTTTGACCAATTCTCAGTTGCTAGATACTTTTAATTTCCAGTTTGTTGAAGCATAATGCTAAGATGAAGGCTCATACACATATCTGTCTGCTGTAGGAATTTTTGGAAGAAATTCTGTCAAGGAAACAAATCCCAGAAAAGGAAGAGAAAGTTTAAGAGATTAAAAG
Source organism: Crocuta crocuta (assembly GCF_008692635.1). Lineage (NCBI taxonomy): Eukaryota > Metazoa > Chordata > Mammalia > Carnivora > Hyaenidae > Crocuta > Crocuta crocuta. Next base: position 557,923 of record NW_027532617.1, on the reverse strand, counting down.
AAACCAGCAGTCGGGACGCCTGGGTGGCTTAGTCGGTTAAGCATCCGACTTTCACTTAGGTCATGATCTCGCGGTTCATGGGTTCGAGCCCCGCATCGGGCTCTGTGCTGACTGCCAGCTCAGAGCCTGGAGCCTATTTCAGAGTCTGTGTCTCCCTCTCTCTCTGACCCTCCCCTGCTCACGCTGTCTCGCTCTCTCATAGAAATAATAAAAATAAAACATTAAAAAAAAAAAAGAAAAGAAACCAGCAGTGGAGCAGAAGCAGTAAAAGAGCAAACCTCAAGCCCATTTATGTAAATGGCCTCTTTTCCCCAATGGTGGTTTGCACTTCTTCCCAGTCAAGTGCTAGAATCAGATAACTAGATACCAAGGCCCTCCAGTAGTCTTGTTAGGTGTCATGACTCATGCTTTGGTTCTGGGCAGTGGCTGTTGATTAGTGTGTATAAGCTATAAAGGAAGGATTACTGGCTCCAGGCTTATACTCCCAGGTTTGGGGCCCTGGAATTAAACTACTGGTTTTGGACCCTAGCTTATGGCCCTGGAACCTTAGGCAAATTACTACGTGTGGCTAGACTGAAAAAGAGAGATAATAATAGTGTCTACTTTTTTTTTTTGAGAAAATGTTATTATATTTAATTATGTATTCTTTTTTTTCCCCTCTATAATTTATTTATTTTTTAATTTACATCCGAGTTAGTAAGCATTAGTGCAACAATGATTTCAGGGTAGCTTCCTTAATGCCCCTCACACATTTAGCCCATCCCCTCCCTCACTCAACCCCCTAGCAACCCTCTGTTTATTCTCTATATTTAAGAGTCTCTTGTTTTGTCCCCCCTCCCTACTTTTATATTATTTTTGCTTTCCTTAAGTGCATCTGTTTTGTATCTTAAATTCCTTATATGAGTAAAGTCATATGATATTTGTCTTTCTCTAATTTCGCTTAGCATAATACCCTCTAGTTCCATCCACGTAGTTGCAAATGGCAAGATTTCATTCTTTTTGATTGCCGAGTAATACTGCATTGTATATATACACACCACATCTTTATCTATTTATTCATCCATCAATGAACATTTGGGCTCTTTCCGTACTTCGGCTATTGCTGGTAGTGCTGCTATAAACTTTGGGGTGCATGTGCTCCTTCAAAACAGCACACCTGTATCCCTTCAATAGATACCTAGTAGTACAATTTCTGGCTCATAGGCTAGATCTATTTTTAATTTTTTGAGGAACCTCCATACTGTTTCCTAGAGTGGCTGTACCAGTTTGCATTCCCACCAGCAGTGCAAACGAGATCCTCTTTCTCTGCATCTTCACCAACATCTGTTGTTGCCTGAGTTGTTAATGTTAGCCTTTCTGACACGTGTGAGGTGGTATCTCATTGTAATTTCGATTTGTATTTCCCTTGATGATGAGTGATGTTGAGCATTTTTTCATGTATCTGTTGGCCATCTGGATGTCTTCTTTGGAGAAATGTCCATATTTTTTGTCTATTCTTCACTGGATTACTTGTTTTTTAGGTGTTGAATTTGATAAGTTCTTTATAGATTTTGGATACTAACACTTTATCTGAACTGTAGTTGGCAAAATATCTTCTCCCGTTCCGTTGGTTGCCTTTTAGTTCTGCTGATTGTTTCCTTCACTGTGCAGCAGCTTTTTATTTTGATGAGGTCCCAGTAGTTCATTTTTGCTTTTGTTTCCCTTGCCTCCAGAGACTTGTTGAGTAAGAAATTGCCACAGCCAAGGTCAAAGAGGTTGTTGCCTGCTTTCTCCTCTAGGATTTTGATGGCTTCCTGTCTTACATTTAGGTCTGTCATCCATTTTGAGTTTATTTTTGTGTACGGTGTAAGAAAGTGGTCCAGGTTCATTCTTCTGCATGTCACTGTCCAGTTTTCCCAGCACCTGAAGAGACTTGCTTTTCTCCACTGGATGTTCTGTCCTGCTTTGTCAAAGATTAGTTGGCCATACGTTTGTGGGTCCATTTCTGGGTTCTCTCTTCTGCCCCATTGATCGGAGTGTCTGTTTTTGTGCCAGTGCCACACTGTCTTGATGATTACAGCTTGGTAATACAGTTTGAAGTTTGGGATTGTGATGCCTCCAGATTGGTCTTCTTTTTCAAGATTGCTTTGGCTATTTGGGGTCCTTTCTGGTTCCATACAAACTTTGGGATTGTTTGTTCTAGCTCTGTGAAGAATGCTGGTGTTACTTTGATAGGGATTGCAATAGTGTCTACTTGACAGGATTGTTAGTGAGATGAAATGATATAGTTCATGAAAGCACTTATTATGACCTTTGGTACATAATGAGGATTTGAATCATATTTCTCATGTACTTATTTATCTTTTTGAGAGTATAAGGTTTTCATCGTGCAGAAAGGCTCCCTGGCTTCTCAGGAAAATGACTGTGGTTCCGCGATAGTAACAGGCCTCCCCTGTGGGTGTGCCATTTGTTCCCAGGGACCAAATATTAATATCTGAATGATTTATATTCTTCATAGAGCTGAGGCATATACCCTACCAGTACCCTCCTTCCTTGTGTTCTGATGAGCTTTCCTGAGAGAAAACAAATTGGAGTTCAAAGGAAATAAGCCCCTTTTTTTTTAAGAAAGGTCTTTGCTTTTCAAATGTAGAATTTTTGAAAAGTAGTCCTCCTGTTTTCAAATAGCCATACATTAATAAGTGGTTTATAATCTTTCTACTTTATATGGTGACTTTTAAAATTTTTCACCTTCTTTTCTTTAAAAGAGCTGCCGCAACCATTGACAGCTTAGCAAGTCGCATCGAGGACCCTCAGATACAGGCTCACTGGTCAAATATCAATGATGTTTATGAATCCAGTGTGAAGGTTTTAATCACCTCACAAGGTTATGAACAGATATGCAAGTAAGTGTCAAAAATAAGTTGTTCATTTAAAATGTTAAGTTGCTTTTTATATAGTGGTGTTTGTTGAGTGATTATATTGAGCTTCAGGGTTTTATTTGCTCCGGTGCCATAACATTCCAGTAAACGTAGAGTTTTTGTGCGAATGAGAAGTAAGAGTATCTAAAATCGTCTGTTAGGTAAATGTCACATGTTTGAGTTGTGGTAAAAAATGAACCTCAGCATTGAGCGGCCACACCTGATCTGGTCTGCTTGAGTTCTTGCTCGAGGCTGTGGTGAGTCTGGGGTATTTGAAGTGAGTAGGGCCATCTCAATATTGTGCCTAAAACAGCCTAAGTTTTGTAGCTGTCCTGGTGTGGGAGATTCGAGGATTAAACCTGTGTCTGTAAAGGGGGTGGAATGACTTTTGTCCCCACCATTCACAGAGAAGCACTCTTCTTGATTTACATTCACAAGTCACAGGACAAATTGGTGGTTGCCAGAGGCTAGGGGGAAGGGTGGGCGCAAAAGGTACGAATTTCCAATTGTGTAAGTTCTGGGATATAATGTACAGCATGGTAACTGTACTTAATAATGCTGTATTGTATATTTGAAAGTAGCTAAGAGAGTAGATCTTAAAAGGTCTTATCAAAGGAACAAAAATGGGCAGCTTGTGAGGTGATGGGTGTTAACTGAACATACTACAGTGATCATTTCATAATATATGTACTTACTAAATTATCATGTTGTACATATACCTTAAACTAATCAGTGATGTATGTCAATTATATTTCAGTAAAGCTGGTGGGAATAAACCAAGTTAATAAAATTAAGCTAGTAGCCATGAAAGGCAGTTTTGGCCTCCATTTGAGCCTCTGTTGAAATTTAACAACTGGGGTTCCTGGGTGGCTCAGTCAGTTAAGCAACTGTGGGATCGAGCCCTATGTCGAGCTCTGCACTGGGTGCAGAGCCTGCCTGACATTCTGTCTCCCTCTCTCTGCCCCTCTCCTGCTTGCACTCTCTCCTCTCAAAATAAATAAAACATTAAAAAAAATTTAATAACTGACAGGATTTGGTTAAGTCCCCTTCCCCAGGTCAGTCTGAGAGAGCCATTAGCAAACATTCATCAGCGTCAGTGAGTACCTTTTCTTTTCAAGTTTTAGTTGGTTTATTTCAGGCAGACCTAACTAGCCGCAGTGGTCTCTCCAGTGAGCAAAACACACTGAAAACAAAATCAACACCCTCAGGAGGAGGGGATTATAATATACTTAAATTGTTATTGTTTAATATAGAGGCTTTAATTCATTATTTTTAAAAAATGAAAACTCCCCAGTGAGCATGATGTAAAAGACTGAATACAGAAAATAAAGGAATACACAACGGAAATCAGTCTTGCTACTTCCAGGAAAAGATGGTGGGGTGAAGGTGGATCATGGTTTTCTTCTCCTATACGTAAAGAATGAAGGAAATCATTGAGGTGACTTGGGGTGTGGTGGGAGAGTAGCTGTTGAATAAGATAAAACAAGTTGGCATGTACTTTAACTATTACGGCTGGGTGATGGGGTGATGGGGCTATTGGCTCTTCTTGTATTTCATTGCATTACTTTCGTATATATTACTATATGTGCAAAATCTACTACATACTTTTGTTTACAGTTTACAATAAAACATTAGGAGAAAGAGTACAAAGGAGTGGAAAAGACAAAATTATCAGCATTGAGGTATTTACATTTAGAAGACCAAACAAATGTGAAATTTTGGTTAGAGAGCCCACTGTGAACGTTCTGAACTTCTGAGAAGAAGGATTATTGATAATGTATCCTTGACAGCATCAGGAGGGAGAAGAAGTAGTAGAATGCCCTTTTCCTCATCTTTTATAGCTGGGGTCAACTTGGGTTATTTAAAGTTGAAAATAAGTTTCTTAGAACTTCCCAGTGGCAAGCATTTAAAAAGTTCCTACACATCCTTCTAGGAAAGTCTGTGCATTTACAAGCATATGTATCCTACTTTTTTTCTACAATATCAGATGCTTTTAAAATAGAATTCACATAACTTGAAATTTACAATTTAAAGTATGCAATTCAGTGGATTTTAGTGTATTATCTATTTTGTGTAACTATCGTCACTACTTCCAGAACATTTTCCATTACACTAAAAAGAAATTCTATACCTATCAGCAGTCATTCCCAACTTGCATGGTTTTTTTTTTAACTTGGTATTATATTGGGGAATAAGCACTCCTTATCACTGCATACAGATTTATTTCATTCTTTGTCATAGCTTTATTGTGTTCATTGTACGTACCATGACTTTTAATCAGCCTTCTATTGATGAACATTTTATTTTACTTTTAAATGTTTATTTTTGAGAGAGCAGGTGAGGAAGGGGCAGAGAGAGGGGGATACAGGATTCAAAGGTGGCTCTGCACTGAGAGCAGTGAGCCTGGGGTGGAACCCAAACTTAGAACCACAAGATCATGACTTTAGCCAACTGACTGAGCCACCCAGGTGCCCCTTGATGAACATTTTAGGTGAATGCCAGCAAAATAACTTATACACATGCAAGTATATCCATAGGATAAAGCCCTACAAGTATAATTGCTGGGTCAGAAGATGAGGGCATTTAACATTTTTAATAACGTAACCAAATTGGTTTTCAAAGTGGTTGTCACAACTATGCTCCCACCAATAGTAATCAGAATTTTTTTTTATTTATTTATGTTGAGAGAGAGAGAGAGAGAGAGAACTTGCAGGTGGAGAAGGGTCAGAGAGAGGAGGAGGAGAATCCCAAGCATGCTCTGCTGATAGTGTGGATCCCGGCACAGGGCTTGAACTCACAGACTGTGAGTTGAGCCAAAATCAGTAAGCAGAAACTTAACCAATTGAGCCACCCAGGCAGGCACCCCAGGATTTTTAAAATTTGGTTAAAATCATAAGTTTTTCCTTTTAAGTCTTCTGAATTTTGTGTTTTTCTTTGAAAGAAATATGTAAATTTTTAATAGGTCAAAATTATAGTTTTACATAGATAATTGCCAAAATGTTCTGTAAAATAAAGTCTTAAAAAAGAGGTATTTTCAGGGGCGCCTGGGTGGCTTAGTTGGTTAAGCGTCCAACTTTCGCTTAGGTCATGATCTCGTGGTTCGTGGGTTCGAGCCCCGCGTCGGGCTCTGTGCTGACTGCCAGCTTAGAGCCTGGAGCCTGTTTCAGTCTGTGACTCCCTCTCTCTCTGACCCTCCCCTGCTCACACTGTCTCTCTCTCTCTCTCTCTCTCTTAGAAATAAAAAAAAAAAAGAGGTATTTTCAAATGTGGGGAGATATAATGCTATTTTTCCTTCAGTTCATCTAGATGGTTTGATTTGGAGACTTTCATATTTCTTGTACATGTTGTATGATAATGCTAAAAACTTATAAATTGGTTTGGAAGAATGTCATTATCTGCATATTACTTTGAGTTTCTTTGACCTAAGCCAAGTTAATAGAATACATATTTTGACTGTTTGCTGATTATTTCAGGAGAGGGTGTAGAGTTAACAAAAGGTTTTCCCTTTCTGTATGAGAATTTGGTCTTCAGTTAATTCTCTAGCTGTAGTCCCCTGGTAACCCGATAAGCAAAGATGCCACCTGCATGATCCCAAACTGGTAACGTGGATCTGCACTGGAAGGAATTACAGACACCTGAAAGGGGTGCCTTTGGATTCCCCAGATGGAGTAACTTCTCACCCTGGGCAGATGTGTCTGGAGTCGTCATGAGGATGTGTGGCTCTTCTAGGGAGTGAGGTTTCTGACCAGGGCAGGTCCCCCACGTGCCCAGTGTAGATCTCCTCTCAGTGCAGCAAAGGTGTGAGGACTGTCGGAGCAGAGCGACACCTGCTGGTGGCTGGCTGGCAAGCAGGGCTTCCTCTCCCGGCATCCTCTGAGCACACAGGGCTCAGCGTGGCCTGGGGGGCGTCTGGCAGGAGTCTGCCGCTTATGTTGACACAAGCATATGCTGACACAACCCCTCTCTCCCACGGGTGTTGGTGTAGGTTATCAAAATTGTTACCTTTGGTTTCTTTGATGTTCAGGTTTAATGTCTGTGGCATCGAATGAGGTAATTTTGAACATTTCTGATTTTTGGTATGTGTGTCTACAAAGGTCCATTCAGCTGCAGTTGAATATCGGGGTTGAGCAGATCCGCGTCGTGCACAGAGACGGAAGAGTGATTACACTGTCTCACCAGGAGCAGGAGCTGCAGGACTTCCTCCTGTCGCAGGTGAGACTGACAGACTGCAGGGCCGGGGCCTCTTCCCCTGTAACTGCTTCAAGAACAAAATGAGTAAGGGAGAGTTCAGGTCGATGATAAAAAGAAAGCCATTTGTTTCTGCCATCTTGTTTAATTTCTAGTGCACGTTTTACAACGTAATGGCTGGTTGTGAAATGTTGATAAACTATCCTAGGTATATTTCCAGTTAGTTTGTGGTTAAGATGAAGGAGCAGCTCGGAGACTGCAAACTTTGATTTCTCGTTTGCCAGGGTTTATGGCCCCTTTGGGTCCACACAGAAGTGGAGAAGTACGAACCCCAGAACACCAGAGGAGAGAAATCAGATACAGAACTATAGTGAGCCTCCTTAATAACAAGCGGGATGTTTTACTTAAGCCCTCACGTAGAGTTCTTTAGTGTTAGGGAGCAGCAGGGAAAGTGCTGGGTTCTAGACCCAGGTACACCACAAATTTGCTTTGTGACGTTGGACAGATTTCTGGACCTTTCTTTCCTCTTCTGTAAAGTTAATAGTATTTCTCCTGTGTTCTTCATGGAGTTCTGATCCAATGAAAAATTGACTTGTGGGAGAAAGGGTCGGTTTAGAGAAGCTAATATGCTTTTCACAAAATACACATTTTACGTAAAGTTTAAAAACAAATATGTTCTGCATCCTAGAAGCAGTAATCTTCTATGTAGACTTTTTTCTTTGGTGCCAAGTAAATAAAATGCATTTGTGAGATACAGCAGTTCTGGTATGACACTTAAACTGACTTTGGCGCACACGCACACTGGAAGGCTGTTGATAGCTCCCAGAATCGATGGGAAGTCTAGAGAACAAGGCTTGCAGGCGGCGGAGGTCAAAGCAAGCTCCCTGGAGAGAAGCACTGCCAGGACAATGCCACTGGTTGCCCTGCTCGTGCCACTGCCTTCATCGCCGGTGGCAGAATGCACTCTCACTTGCCCCCGTGTAGCAGTCAGGAGTTTAGCAGAAAATAGGTGGCACTCAGCAATTTTACTAAAGATTTGCAAAAGCGTGGGTGTAGGAGAACCACCAGGGAAAGTGTGGTAACTTGGTGCTAGTAATAACCAGGTGCCCAGGCCTGGGGGGATTAGGGGCGGGCTTATAGGTACCTAAAGGGGGAGAGTCATGTGGAACAGGCCACTTTGAAAACAACCCAGTCGCCTTTCGTCAACAGGATACAAGCTCACAGGGAAGGGTACCCACTCTACTTTCCTCTCTCCTTTGCCATCCTGTGGCGCCCAGTACCTTGGTCACTCCCGTTATCTGAACCCAACCTGAAGCCAAAGGATGCAACCATATGGGTCTTCCTCCCTGGGCAGAGTAGGGTGGAGAGTGGATTTGAAGGGGTGACTGGAAGATACTCCGCACACCCTGCTACCATTAATACTGCTCCACATTCAATGATCCCGGTGGGAGTCTTCGGCTGGCCAAGTTTAGGTCCTGTGCCTGTGCTCAAGCTGCCAGGGGACAGGGAAGGTGAGCGTCAGGCTGTTTTAGCCTCTGGGGTGGGAGGCGGGATCCTCCCCGCAGGAATCACAGAGGAGGGTTCCTCGCACAGAGGTAGGATTCCTGTGCTCGGCCGTGAACCCCCAACAAAAAGTTTCCAGTGACGATGTCCAGCTACTCCAGAGTAAACGTCCATGGTGATCGTGCATAAAATGTCCTTTCTCCTTCACAGATGTCACAGCATCAGGTGCATGCGGTTCAGCAGCTTGCCAAGGTCATGGGCTGGCAGGTGCTAAGCTTCAGTAATCACGTGGGCCTTGGACCCATAGAGAGCATTGGCAACGCCTCTGCCATAACGGTGGCCTCGCCGAGTGGGGACTATGCTATCTCAGGTACTGGCTCCACTCGGAATGTAAGAGGCCTTTGGGAGTTTGGGCTTAACGCTTACCTGTAATAGACACACTTGGGAGCAATTTGTCTCTTCAGTGAGTTCATATAGCAGTTATGCTGAGCTTTCATCGGATCACAGCTATTATTGAGGGCAACAAATTATTCTCTTTCTAGTGGTCTTAAAAATGTTTGACTTGATGACACATTTTCCTAAGTGATCTGAAAACTGCTATCATCGTCGTTACTCCTCAAGTTCAAAACCTTTGATGGATACATGCTTTTTGAAAATGTACTGCTGCCAGTAGGCAAGAGCAATATCTGATCCTAAGGACGTAATGGGATGGAGCAGAGAGAAGAAGGTTTTTGGAGTACTGAAGGCTTTAGCGTCGTCTCTTCTAATACGTGCTCTAAGTACTTGAAAGAGTGAGCAATTAGAAATTTTCCCCATAGAACCACAGTCTATGAATCTGCAGGCTTGGCTAGTGCTGGGTCTTTACTGGTAAGGGTTTCAAAATACCCATTTCTTCTTTACTGAGTAATGAAGCCTCATTATGACCTGAAGTTCGTAGTTCAGAATAATCTTGCCTTCGTCCCTCCCAGTCCTGATTCTGAATGTTTGAGTTTCATTCTGTATCAGGTGTGTTACCCAATGTTAATAGAAAAAAAATAAACTGGCTTTCTAAAAATATATAGGACATTTTACTTTCCCAAGCCAGAATTCATCTTGCCACATTTTTATATTAGAAACAGTAATTCATGAATATTTATAGCAGCCTAGTATATATAAATTAGCAAGTTGTTTTTTGCATATGAAGATGGACCAGAACTTTTGAATGAGAGCTTTCAAATTGGCAGGCAGATAAGGTTTTTGTATTCATGGTAGAATGGTGTTGTGGGAGGAAATTGACCATACTGATATTTTGGTTTGCTCCGCAGTTCGCAATGGCCCTGAAAGTGGCAGCAAGATCATGGTTCAGTTTCCCCGGAACCAGTGTAAAGACCTTCCAAAAAGTGATGTTTTACAGGATAGCAAATGGAATCATCTTCGTGGTCCGTTCAGAGAAGTTCAGTGGAATAAGATGGAAGGCCGAAACTTTGTGTATAAAATGGAGCTGCTTATGTCTGCGCTCAGCCCTTGCCTGCTATGATCCTTGTTCCCAGCATGGTTTCTGGATTATTTTTGGCAGAGAAGTTTCCAGAAATGGACTTGAGAAGATGAACTATTAAGCACAAGGAAATTTTCCAAAGGAGTATTGTTTTAAAATCATTGGCAGATGTTTACCTAGCATTTTGAAACCTTTCACTTTATAAGTGACAAGTGCTTTGAAATGCAGACGCTTATGTACAGTTATAGGCATATAGTATGTGGTGGGGAGGTGCAAAACGTTTTTTATGCAGTTAACTTGAAATGTTACTACTAATTTATGGGTTTGAATTCACTTTTTAAGATATTGCTTTAACGTTGACATCAAATAAAGCGTATAGTTAAAAATTCCAGATACTCGTTGAACTCTTAACAGCCTAAGTTTTTTTTTTTTTTTTCTTCTTTTTTTTTTGCCTTCATCCCTCCCAGTCCTGATTCTGGGGAAGGGCAGAGAGAGAATCCCAAGCAGGCTCTGCATTGTCATCGTGGAACCCGACGCCAGGCTTGAACTCAACAAACCGTGAGCTAGTAACCTGAAGCGAAACCAAGAGTCAGTTGCTTAACTGACTGAGCCACGTAGACACCCCCACATGAATTGTGTCTTTTTAATCAACTCGTCTCATTCTCGTATTAGTTAGAAAGATTGCTTAAGAATGTCCAAAACTTACGGCCCAGCTTTCATGCAGGAGCGTGCTCACTGCAAAAGCAGCAGACCACTTTCCCGAAGTGGAAGGAACTAAGAACTACACAACCAGTAGAAGATCCCTTCCCCCTTCCCTAGCAGAGCTATTAAAGCGTGCGCTTGTCTTAGCAACTCAAGTACCTCTTCCTCCAGCTGCCTTTATGTATGCCTGGGTCCTTCGAGAGCATCCTAGAAAGTGCCAGCTGAAGGCATGGAGGGTGGAGTGTATCTTTAGGGTTTTCAGTTCCTGTTTTGGTCTCTTCCCCCATTTGAATGACCTCTGTCCCTTAAGACAGTAAAAGTACTGTTCTGTGTCACTCCATTAGCTCTCTTTTGCGAGGAGAAAAATACTAATGGATCCGTGGATTGATTACATTTAACAAATAACATGTTTCGACTTTCTGGAAATGGTGCCCCAATCTTAAAACGTGCCTGAGTTACTGCCCTTAATAAGAGACTTAAGTTTAATATGGGTCTTTTGGAACCACTATAAATAATACATAAGGAGTGTTATCCTTACGAGAAAGGCTTTCAATTTTTTAAAGCTATCCTTTTAATAAGTTATAATATGACCGTAAAGACACTTTATAAGGTTTTTATATTTCTCCATCTTTTTTCTTTTAAAAGGAAAAAAATGGAGCATGTAAGCCACAAAATACCATAACATCTCTGTGTTTGCTTGTTTTCCCCTCCTGATTGAGACACTGCATCTTTCTATCCATGGAAATTCTATGAAACTTAGGAATCTACAATTATAAATAAAACTTTATAAATAAATCTCTTCATGATGGCCCACAAAAGTCACCTTAGTTAATCATCCTAAGCTAATCCGTACAGCTCTACTCACATGTGGAGTCTTCTGTAATTTTGAAGGCTCACTCTCACAGTGAATCTCAAAGGACTTTTGCCAGAGGACTAGTTTTGTTTTTGTTTTTGTTTTTTTAATTTCCATCCACTGCATATTGCTACTTTGGTAAATGAAAATGAAGTATTAGAAAAATTAAATTTTAGAGATCCAGAATAAAAGCCCCCCTCATTATAATAGACATAAAATGCCTAGCACATAGAAAAATAGAATGCTTTGTTGTCATGAGCCAGTATGACCGGAGCACACGGAGTAGAGCAGAGAGCCCATGCACAGGTCTAACCACCTGCTCTCTTAAGCTTCATCTGAGAAGCGACTGAGAGCTGCCACGGTCTTCCTCACTGGGTAGTGAATAGCCATTACCCACTACTTGGAGAACAGTGGAAAAGGAAGGAAAGGCAGGGGGGAAATGGCAGCTTAGCCGCTGTGCCCCCAAGGATTATCAAGGGAGTCTGTAAAATTGAAAAATTGAGACCAGTCTAAATATCCAAAAGAGGAAACGGACTAAGTTACGACAAAGGAGCCCAAAATACTGGTGCTCATTTTTACTTCTTTAGAAGTTGAGTTCATCAAATGGCGAAGGTGTTTTTCTGCTCCCAATATTCTGGCTCCCCTTGAACAGGAACCAGAAAAGCTTCCATATGATACTTTATTTTCCCTATTTACAGACTGTGAAACATCTGTTGTAGAACAGACTATATGTGGCTTGAAATGATAGATGAGGGAGAAGTTTGAGATAAAGAACAGGATAGAGAGAAACCCAGAGTTACATGGTCAGTTAATCTATAACAAAGGTGGCAGGAATATGCAATAGGAAAAAGACAGTCCCTTCAACAACTGGTGGTGGTGTTGGGAAAACTGGGCAGCTATAGGCAGAAGAATCAAATGGAACCACTTTCTTTCACCCCACACAAAATTAACTCAAATGAGTTAAAGACCTAAATATGAGAACCATAAAACTAAAATAAAACATAGGTACTGATCGCTTGGATGTTGGCCTTAGCAAATATTTAAGGATATGTCTCCTTAGGCAAGGGAAACAAAAGCAGGGAAAAAAACAACAACCACTGAGCCTTCATCAAAGTAAAAAGCTTCTGCACAGCAAAGGAAAACTATCAACAAAACAAAAATGCAACCTATTGAAGATATTTGCAAGTGATCTATCCAATATCCAATAAGGGGTTAATATCCAAAATATATAAAGAACTGATAAAGCTCCACAAAAAAACAACCAGAAAAAAGCAACAGAGGAACTTAATAGTCATTTTTCCAAAGAAGACATACAGATGGACAGCAGACACATGAAAAGATACTCAACATCGCTCATCAGGAGAATGCAAATCACAACCACAATGGGACATCACCTTAGACCTGTCAGTATGCCTAGCATTAAAAGGACCAGATATAACAATGTTGGTGAGGATGTGGAAGAAACAGACCCCTCATGCACTGTTGGTGGGTATGCAAACTCGTGCAACCACAGTGGAAGATGGTATGGAGGTTTCTCAAAAAATTGAAAATAGAAATATCATGTGATCCAGTAATTACACTGCTGGATATTTACCCAAAGAAAATGAAAAGATATGTACCCCTGTTTCTTTTAGCGTTACTTAACTATAGCCGAGGTACAGAGGCACCCCAAGTGTTCACCAATAGATGAATGGATAAAGGAGAGTGGTGTGTGTGTGTGTGTGTGTGTGTGTGAAATATACATAATATATATTAACACACATACACTCGCACAGCCAGAAACAAGGATGAGATCTTGCCATTTGTTACAACATAGTTGGACCCAGAGGGTATTATGCTAAGTGAAATAAGTCAGAGAAAAATAAATCCCATAGGAGTTCACACATACGTGGAATCTAAACACAAAAGAAGAAACAGAAACAGACTCAAATACAGAGAACAAACTGGTGGTTGCCAGAGGATGCGTGGGGCAATGGGAGTAATAGATAAAGGGGATTAAAAGGTACAAACTTCAGAATATGAAATAAATTACCGAGATTAAAAGTACAGCACGAGGAATACAGTTAATACTATAACATTATATGGTGAGCACTGAGTAATGTATGCAATTGTTGAACCAGTATTAAATGCCTGAAACTACCATAATATTGTATGTTGATCATACTTCAATTAAAACAGAAACCGGTGCTTTCTGAGGTGAGAAATACACATTTCTCTTAGAGTCTTGGCTGTATTTATTTATGTGATTTAAGAAAAGATTAACCCCCGCCCCCCAAAAAGCAACATAATCTGCAGAACTTCCCAATAGTTGAGATGAGGCCAGTAGTATAATATCTTTTACCTAAATCAATCCATGGCTTTTCTTTTGACTCACTTTACAAATACTCCCAGTCCAAGCCCCTTAGCACCCAAAAGGCAGTAATAGAGAACTGTGATCTGTGTTTCTGTGTTGAGAAAGCCTCAAGGCGATCATATGTTTACCCCACAGAACTTCACCATCAGATTTCTTTGCCAGAATGCCATCAAATCAAAGTGATCCCCATAGTTTCATTTTGACCAGGAATTCTAATGGACACTTTTGTATTTTTAATGAACAAAACAGGAAATTAAATATTTAATAAATTCATTGTGTTTGGTAAGGAAAATTCTTTCAAACCATGAGGTACCTGAAGGAAAAATACTTTTAGCATTTTTAGGGCCAGAACTGCCTGAATAAACAAACACTGGTCTGTTGCATCAAAGGAATGGAACTTACCTGTGTTTCCACTTTATAAGGTCACATCTAAAGCTAAAACTTTGTATTTCTTTTACATGAACAATGCTCTTTCTTCCTTCTTCAAACAGTCTCTAATAAGCTTTACAATAAAACCCACCAATATCATGAAACATTGACTCTGAAGTCCTGAAAGAGGAAAGAATTCCTAGGGAACAGAGCTGAATGCGTTAGTTAACAAGAGGAAGCCACGATGGTTGAAGGAACAAGTCTGCCTGAAACGAAAGATAGCCCAAGATATTTATTTTTGTGTATATCGTTTGAAATAGAAAGTACCTTTTGAGTGAACAATTGTAATATATCCATGCTGGAGTTTGCACTGTGCAGGCAGTAAGAATGAAGTTTAGGAATAGGCAGAGACGTGAAACTTTAAGGGAAAACAAGCCAGTTGTAAGATATATATATAGAGAGAGAGAGAGACAGACAGACAGGTTCATAGATGCCCAAGGCTAGAAGGATACAGCCTCAGTGTAACTACTCTTCCCTCTGGGGAGTAGGACCTGAGGGAGAATTTTACTTTTTACTTTATATACAGACTCGAGTATCACTTCAATTCTAAAGAAGGATTTCTCACTTTTGCAATGAAACCAAGCCCAAACGCCCACCCAATTTCTAAAAGGCAGTGGAAGTAGTGTCCTGAGCATCACCACGCTGGGCTGGATAGGCGCCACCCCACCAGAAGTTGCGTTGTGGACGGAAGCACCCCCAGTGGCCACAGGGCTGACTCTGCACCCCTAAACCAGAGAGGTGCCCGATGCTTCCCTGCAGCAGCTGAAGAACCCCAGGCTGGGATGTGAAACCGATGGCAGAGGGAGGGTTCCCTTGCCCCACGGTTTGACAGCAGGCTCCTGATAGGGCAGGTCTCAGCCTGGCTATCTCGCACCGCCCGGCTCCTCACCTTCGTGTGATTTCTACCCCAAGGGGGGTGTGGCGTGCTATACGTGGGCCTCCGCCTCCTTCCGTACCCGGGACACCATGAAATGAAAAAGTACAGTGTGTATACCTTTTTAATTTTCTTAGATCACAATCTGAAAGGACGTTCTGTTGACAGAGCATGCTATGTTCCCTGCGGCATCTTACGCACTGTTGCACGAGGCGGTACAATGGTCACAGCTTTATTTCAGCTCTTTCCGGAAGCAGAAAGGACTCTGTTGAATTAGGATTAATATTCTGGAAGCAAAAACTTCAAATTAGTCTTCTGGGAAGACACAGGGCAGGATGATGGGCAGGTGTTTTTCAGAATCGCTACAAAATGTTTACAGTTCCCTTGTTTAAAAACTGTGCCCGACCCACGCTGTGGCTGAGGGTTTTGCTAATGCCCACAGATGATGGAAACCTCACCCAAGGCCTCTGAGTGCTTGGCAGGGCTGGACTCCACACACAAAGGGCCAGGGCTTTGTTTTCAGGCTTTATTTGTTCTTTAAAACAATTTTTTTTCACAGTTTAAAACATAACTTAAAGCTTAACATTTCGAGCGGCCAACCTCTAGAATTTCATATTTTCTTTTTTTTTTTTTTTTTTTTTAAAATAGACAAAAAACACTTTGGACCCTGGAATCAAATACTTTCCACAAGAATGTTCAGGATGGAGGGAGCTTTCAAAGTGCAAAATAAAGAAATGGAAAGCCAGGGGGAAGAACTTCTTGGGAGCTTTGGGGCGGGGGCAGTTTAGTTTAAATTTGGGTTTACCCATGGAGGCCTCTCACTTCCATTTCTCCTTTTATTCTGGAGATTACCACCCCTGGCTTCTGACAAGCTGAGAAGTACAGTTCTGGAAAGCAGGTAGTATAAAAGAGCACACACAATGCTCCAGCAGCCGTCCAGATCCAAACGGGTTTCCTGCTGATGGGCTTTCTGTGAGAAAGACAAGAAAGAACTAATCAGATTATCCCTGACCCCCTTTTTACTTCAGTACTCTTCTTCATGCTAGTGGGGACGTGTCTGAGGAACCCGTCCCTGCAGGGGACTGGTCCCTCTGCTGCCTGGGGAAAAGGCACAGGTGTGCGTGTTTACAGGTTGTGCCCAGGAGGTAGCCTGGGGTTTATAGTCTTTCTCTAAGATCACAGAGCTCCTGTCTGACAACTCCAAAAGATCCCTTCTTGTAATCCCGGATTATTCACAGAAAGGCCTAACTTCTCCAGGCCACCTATTTGCCACATGGGAAGTAGAAAAGATGTGGACTCTGGGGACTTAAAGAGAAGAGAGGGGCACCTAGTGGAACAGTCGGTTAAGCATGGCACTTCGGCTCAGGTCATGATCTCACGGTTCATGAGTTCATACCCCAACTCGGGCTGTGTGCTGTCAGCACAGAGCCCATTTTGAATCTTCTGTCTCCCTCTTTCTCTGCCCCTCCCCCCACCTCTCTCTCTCTCTCTCAAAAACAAACTTTTTTTTTTTTAAAGAGAAGAGAAGGGAGGGGTGCCTGGGTAGCTTAGTCGGTTAAGCGTCCGACTTTCGCTTAGGTCATGATCTCACGCTTCGTGGGTTCGAGCCCCGCGTCGGGCTCTGTGCTGACTGTCAGCTCGGAGCCTGGAGCCTATTTCAGAGTCTGTGTCTCCCTCTCTCTCTGACCCTCCCCTGCTCACGCTGTCTCTCTCTCTCTCCTAGAAATAAATAAAAATATTAAAAATAAATAAATAAATAAATAAAGAGAAGAGAAGAGAAGGGAATGCTCTCCCTCTCCTTCACGTTTGCATGGGTGAATTTGCAGGTGGAGGCTCGGGACACAGCACCCAACCTCAGTCTCCACCGTAACTGGGATGGTGCGTTTAGTCTGTAGCTAAGAATGTCTGAGAGAGAAAGGATAATGAAAATAAATTCTGCCTACTTTAGAGCTTGCCAAATGGAAGTCGGGGTGGAGAAACTTTCAAGTAAACACAGTGACTAATAAGCTGAGAGCCTAAGAGCCCAGGCCAGTTGTGCTCCAGTCCCCAGGCCCCCCTGGAGCCCCGTACACCAGAGCATGTTATCAATTTGCAGCACTCAGGAGAGTGCTTTGCTTCCCAGATCCTTGAAGAATCCTCCTGCTTTTCTGAAATTGCTCGGTGAGCCCTGTGGTACCGTAGGCTTCACCTGATACCCCCCCCTCCCCCCGGACTGTGAGGCAGGTGAGCACCAAGTGTTCCTATGCCCACTTGGGAGAGAGCAAGGGCCTGACTTGATACAAAGTGTTGGTGACAGAGGGGCATTGCTCACCAGGCAGGCTCGCTTTCGCTTTCACAGGGACCAGAACCCGGCTTGTCAGGAAGCCGTTTGGGGGCCAGCGGCTGCCCACAGTAGAGATGAACGTCTGTGTGCCTCACACTGGCCTACATGGGGGCCAGAGGAGGGAAAATCCAATTCATGTTGGGCTAAGAGAGGAAGAGATAGGTAATTTCTCCCTATTCCTTGCTTCAGACACTAGTCCCTTGGGAACAAGTGGAGCCCCTCTCCCTAACCAGGCCTACCCGGAGCCTGCTCTGAGCACCTCACTAGAGCCCAGGGGCAGCCTCTCAGTCTCTCTCCCCTGCTTGGCATGGAGATCATCTAAAAGCCTCGGGTTTTCTCACAGGAGTTCCGGCAGCAGAGGCTGGAGGGACCGGCAGAGCAGGAAGGAGCACAGAGAGCCTGTCCAGTGCTGGCTGCACACTCGGCCTGGAGACACTCCGGCCTAGGCCGTGGAGACTCCTCTAGTGGCAACCCCCAGAGCCACAGCAGAGCCTAGCCAGCCGGCAACCGGGCCAGCACGAGGCCACTGGCGTGGGTCTGCAAGGCCGTGAAGCTGCAGCCAAGGAAGGCTGTGGCCCGGACCCTCAAGCAGGCTTCTCCTTGAACTTCTTGCAAGCACTAGAACGGGCTTTGTCCAATCCAGAGTCCTCAAGTCCATGCAGTCAACTGTGTTAACAACCGTCGGGAATGTGTGGCTACGGCAGGGGGGCGGGAGGCTCTGCGGGTGGACTGGCCCTGTTTGTGCCTTTTGTGGAAAATCCTATCTTCCTCTTGAGGTAGGAATGTAACTGGGCGCAGCCTTGGCTAACACTCCACATCTTGCAGCTCTATCTCCTCAGTCGTGCTCTCTGCAAAGCAGAAGACAAGCCGGTCAGTTGCCAGTCAGCCACAGGTGGTTTCCTTGGAAGACCAGGATAATGCATACCACCTCCAGCCCTAAAAGCACGACTTGATTATCACAGGGCCCAGAGAATTACCTTTGAGTTTGTGTCTTCTCTTCCTCTGGAATTTATATGCACACTTATTACAGACCCACATGAGGCTGATTAACAGTGCGGCCACAGCAGCGAGGAAAGCAAGGAAGACAGCGACAAAGTGGAGGTCTTCATAGAGGATCTCTACAGGGCGGGCAGGGCAAGGGGGAGATAAGGTCTCTTTTAATATCATGAAGTGGCTCCCCCACATGCTGGCAGTTCAGAGAAGTGCCAGCTCCCCTCCCCCCGGGGCAGCCTTACCTGACACATGCAGGACGATGGTGCCAAACTGGCTGCTTCCCAAACGCTCCGTCACCGTGATGACATAGTAGCCGGAATCCCTCACGCCCACACTGAAGAGCTGGATGGAGCCATTGTCGAAAGTGCAGAGCCGGTCCTTGTGGCTCTGGGAGATGTTGGCCTGGGTGCCTGGCTTCCACTCCACGATCTTCTGTGCCCCCCAGTGGGAGGTATACTTCCATTCGATGGTGGGAACACCGTGGCAGGAGTACTCAACTGAGAGCAAGATGTCTTCTTCCACCGTGGCATTGATGGCGGACTGGGGGATGTACAGTGACACGCCCTGACCTGCAGGATGGAGTGCCAGGTGTGGGGCAACGTCTGTATGAACTTACAGGGAAGCAGACTTTCACGATTCGTTAATTTATGTAGCAAATATTTATTGAGTGCCTATCACATGCCAGGCTGTCTTCTAGGTTCTGGTGCGGGCATCACAGTGGTGACCGTTATGGACTGAATAATTGTACCCCGCCATCACGAAAGTCCTATATTGGAGCCCCAACCTCCATGTGACTGTATTTTGAAGATGGCAGCTGCTAAGGAGGTAATCAAGGTTATATGAGGTCATAAGGGCGGGGTCCTGATCCAATAGGATTATTGTCTTCATAAGAAGAAGACACCAGAGAGCTCTCTCTCATTACCTCTCCACAGGAATGCGAGGCGGAAATGAGAGAAAATGCTATGTGAGGTGCAGCGAGAAGCAGGAAGAGAGCTCTCACCAGAAACTGAACTGTGCTTAGAACCTGGATCTAGGACTTTCTATCGTCTGGAACTATGAGAAAATAAATTTCTGTTGCTTACGTCCCTCGGCCTGTGGTATTTTGTTATGGTCTAAGACTGTGAACAAGACCCAAGGGCACTGTTTACTGGATGAACTGTGAACCTCCCTGGCGGCTCCATTCTAAAAGGGAGGCACACAAGGATGAAATAAACAAATGAAGTCATTCTCGGTAATGACACGCACTTTAAAAACAATACAACAGGGCAGTAGTGACCAGAGGGGTAAAGGTGGCACTAGAGAGAATGGTCAGGAAAGACCTTGCGGAGGAGATGACTCTTCTTTCCTACTTAAATTTTTTCTTACATTTACATCCATGTTACTAGGATATAGTACAATAATGAGGTCAGGAATAGGATCCAGTGATTCATTCCCTACATGTAACACCCAGTGCTCTTCCCAACCAGTGCCCTCCTTAATGCCCATCACCATCTAGCCCATCCCCCCACGCACAGCCCCTTCAGCACGCCTCAGTTTGTTCTCTGTATTTAAGTCTCTTATGCTTTTATATTCTTTTTGCTTCCCTTCCCTTATCCTCATCTGTTTTATATCTTAAATTCCATATATGAGTGAAGCCCGAAGATACTTGTTTTTCTGACTAATTTCGCTTAGCATAGTACCCTCTAGTTCCATCCACTAGTTGCAAATGGCAAGATTTCATTCTTTTTTATTGCTGAGTAATACTCCACTGTGTGTGTGTGTGTGTGTGTGTGTGTGTGTGTGTGTGTATGGGTTCTTTCCATACTACTGTTGATACCGCTGCTATAAACATTGGGGTACAAGTGCCCCTTCAAAACAGCACACCTGTCTCCTTTGGATAAATACCTAGTAGGGCAATTGCTGGGTCACAGGGTAGTTCTGGTAACTTTTTGAGGAACTTCCACACTGTTTTCCAGAGTGGCTGCACCAGCTTGCATTCCTACCAGCAGTGCAAAAGGATTTGAGGAGATGACCTTTGAACGGAAACCTGAAGGACAGGCAGGCAACATGTGGAGACTTGAAGGAAGTGCGTGTCAGGAGGAGGGAGCGCGTGAAGAAACTGTGAGGGGTTGGTGAGTGCTGATGTGTCTGAGGGACAAAAGGAAGGCCAGCATGCCCAGATGCAGTGGGGAAAGACAGAGGTGAGGCTGGAGAGCTGGCAGGACACAGGCCACGATGTGAGGGTCTGGAGTGGGGTTCATTCACGGCTAATGGGAACCACAGGAGGGCTCAGGCGGGAGGGGACATTCTCCAGCAAGCTTGAGAATGTCTGCCGTGGAGAACATTCTGGGGGAAAGGGGATAAGCCCAGATGCAGGAAGAGCAAGCCGGGGCTGCTGCAGGGGACAGATAAGAGATGGAGGTGTAGGGATGCCTGGGTGGCTCACTCAGTTAAGTGCCGGACTTCAGCTCAGGTCATGATCTCATGGTCTGTGGGTTTGAGCCCCGTCGAGCTCTATGCTGACAGCTGAGAGCCTGGAGCCTACTTCGAATTCTGTGTCTCCCTCTCTCTCTGCCCCTTCCCTGCTCTCTCGCTCTCTCTCTTTCTCTCTGAAAAATAAACATTAGGGGGGCGCCTGGGTGGCTCAGTCAGTTAAGTGCCTGATTTCAGCCCAGGTCATGATCTCACCAGTTGTGGATTCGAGCCCTGCATCAGGCTCTGTGCTGACAGCTCAGAGCCTGGAGCCTGTTTCAGCTTCTGTGTCTCCCTCTCTCTGACCTTCCCCTGCTCATGCTGTCTCTCTCTCTCTCTCTCAGAAATAAATAAAACATTAAAAAATGTAAAATAAATAAACAAACATTAGGGGCACCTGGGAGGCTCAGTTGGTTAAGTGTCCACCTTCAGCTCAGGTCATGATCTCATGGTTTGTGGCTTTGAGCCCCGCATTGGACTCTGTGCTGACAGCTCAGAGCCTGGAGCCTGTTTCAGCTTCTGTGTCTCCCTCTCTCTGACCTTCCCCTGCTCATGCTGTCTCTCTCTCTCTCTCTCAGAAATAAATAAAACATTAAAAAATGTAAAATAAATAAACAAACATTAGGGGCACCTGGGTGGCTCAGTTGGTTAAGTGTCCACCTTCAGCTCAGGTCATGATCTCATGGTTTGTGGCTTTGAGCCCCGCATTGGACTCTGTGCTGACAGCTCAGAGCCTCGCTCTTGCTTCAGATTCTGCATCTCCCTCTCTCTCTGCCCCTCCCCTACTCACACTCTGTCTCTCTCTCAAAAATAAATAAAACATTAAAAAAAATTAAAAAAAAGTTTTTAAAGAGATGGAGATGTAGCCTCACTGGGTGTCACTGGTGGTCAGATTCAGGATATGTATTTGGAAGCAGGGAGGAGAAGCATGCCGATGAACTAGATGGGGGGGGGGTAAGGCAAAGAGGCGTCAAGCAGAGGCTTCTGGGCAAGTGTGTCACAGTGCCGTTGACTAAGGTCATATATATATGCCATCATACATGTCGTAAGGGGTGCCATGCACAGGCCCTGTGCAACCACTCTGCACAAATCGTCTCGTTAATGTCTCACACACAACCTACTGCAATTCTATCGAGAATGGAGCAAAACCTCACTGTCGACAGGACAAACTAGCTTGTCCAAGTTCATTCTGCAAGGCTGAGAGTCTCACAAGGGCCGCGCTGGCTCCGAAGTACACACAATCTCTAGGCTCAAATCAGTCATCAGTGGTTGGCAGTGGAGAGCACAGAATGTGACAAATGCCCCCACACCCTCCCCGAGAAGACCGGTCAGAGCTGGCCAGCCACTGGGTAACGAACAGGGCAGGATTTATCCTTGGAGCCCATCCCCTGGCTTCCACCCTCCACTTCCTGTTTGGCCCCCTCAATCTCTGGGTGTCCAGGTGCCCCAAGGCCCCTGCTGTGTGGCTCCAGGTAACCACACCTGTTAACTTTTCCAGGCCTTTCCCACTGCCGTCTCCCATCCCCAGCACTTTCCAGTAGTGTGCCTCTCCTAAAGGCTTTGGCTAGGTGACACGAAATAATGCTGAAACACTGGGAGGTAATAATGGTTTCCAGGGGTTACAACCACCGTGTAACAGAAATACATTTTCTCCCAACTCTGGCTTTTAAAACATGTTAAATTCACAGAAACGTTGAAAGGCAAGTACAATGAATGTGTACCCTCTCCTTAATTCACTAATTATTAACATTTTGCCACATTTGCTCCCTATCTCTCGGGAAGAAAACAGAGGTCAAATTCCAGGTCAGCCCTTAGAGGGCAGGACTTCTGTATTTTCTTCATCTTTGTGTCTCCCAACACAATTCCTGACACATAGGGATTGGTAAGTAAATCTCTGTTGAGTGAATGAGTGAACAGCAAAATACTTCTGGCAACAAGAAGGGTGAGCTTTCCTGATAGAAACGTTGCTGCTAAAGTGGTTTGAAAAATTAGCACATTTAAAAGGTGACACACAAGTAGGAAAGAGAACTATAAGTTAGGCAAGACTTCACGTGCCTAATAATGCATTCTTACTATAATGCATTCTATGCGCTTACCAAGCCTCCCCTAACTTTTTACATGAGTCACCAACAGGCCCATGGAGCTAGGAAATGGAAAGGATGGGATTTAAGTGCAGTTTGTCTTATTCAAAGCTCTTTGTTTTCCCCTAAAGACACCACCAAAACATTAAAAATATTAAATGAATTCCATAACTGCTGAATATAGAACATATAGAAATCTGTTGCATTTCTACACACTATGATAAAGTAGCACAAATAGAAATTAAGAAAACATTCCATTTACAAAGACTAAAATACCTAGGGGTAAACCTAATCAGGGAGGTGAAAGACCTCAATGAAGAAATCAAGAAGGAAATAAAAAATATCTATAGAGACAAGAACAAAAACACAACAATTGAAAAATGTGTGGAAAACACACACACACACACACACAGTGGTATAGTAGTCATAAAAAAGAATGAGATCTTGCCATTTGCGACAATACAGATGGACCTACAGGGTATGATGCTAAGTGAAATAAGTCAGACAGAAAAATTCAAATACCAAATGATTTCACCTATAGGTAAAATTTGAAACACAAAACAAATGACCAAACAAAAAGTAGAAACAAGCCCATAAATACTGAGAAGAAATTGATAGTTTCCAGAGGGGAGGGTAAGGAGATGGGTAAAATGGGTGAAGGGCAGAGGAAGGTACAGGCTTGTAGTTACGGGCTAAGTCACAGGGATGAAAGGTACAGCACAGGGAATGTAGTCAATGCAATAGCATTGTATGGTGACAGATGGTGACTACACTTGTGGTGAGAACAGCATGACATAGAGACCTGTGCAATCTCACGGTGTTGTGTATGTGAAACTAGTGTAACATTTTACGTCAACTATACTTCCATTAAAAGAGCAAACATACAAAAAACTCTGTTTTTCCTACTTCACTTAGTGACGATTGTCTATTTATCTATGTTTTCAGATTCTCTGACCCCAAATATGAGCAGCTGGAATATGATTACCGTAAGATTTGGAGAACCATATTTAGAACTAGCGACAAATCTGCATTGCAACATATGTGTATTTCACGTACACTCATGTTAAACATACTGGTCAAGGTTACTGCTGGATTAGTTTCCTGGGATAGTGCCAGTCCTTCTAATACCCTTAGGGGCCTTCATTTTGAGCCCTTTAGGTACTCTGGTCCAAGAAATAGCAAAACTGAAAAGCAAACACACAAAAATAACGAGCCCAAGTGTTTGAGATGCTGATACAGCTGAAAATTGACCAACTAATCTTTGTTGGCTTCTGCATTTTCCTTTGACCATAGAAACCTCCTCCTGGGGTATCTGGCTGGCTCAGTCGGGGAAGCATGCAACTCTTGATCTCAGGACTGTGAGTTCAAGCCCCGCATTGAGTGAGAGATCACTAAAATAAATAAATAAATAAACTTAAAATAAACAATAAAGATTTTAAAATTAAAACCTCCTCGTAATCAAACCAACCAGGCATTTAACCAGGTTTTTGGAACAAAGAGTTCCTCTTCCTATCTAGCTATAATAGGATGGAAAATTAACAGTTCTAAGAATTTAAAGACAAACTGCTTGTCACCTGTTTAAAAAGTCAAATTAATGAGTAATCGCCTCTGCGCCTCATGCTAAGATCATTCAGAACAAGTCTAGAGACAGTAGCTAGACCAACACTCAGACCTGGCTCAAATGCTCTGTTCTAGGAGATTGGTACAATACATCAGATTTCACTTGTAAAATGGATGCCAGGCAGCCATTAACAAGGACAAGTTTTGCACAGACGAGAAAAAGTATGTACAACATGTTACTAAGTTAAAAAAACAGATTTATAAAGGAGCCTAGTATGATCTTATTTATGTTTCTATAAATATGTACTTATTACAAACAGAAAAATGTACTACTTTACGTTAACTGTCAACAGGGATTTCCCCTTAGAGGTTGGCCATGGAATTTTACTTTCCCAATGATACATTTATATAATTTTTCAATTTCAGTTATTTATTGAATAACAAAATAAAATGTATTCCAAAAAATTTGTTAAGGTTCTCCTGATTAGACCAAGCAATCTGGTGGACAAAGTTTAAAGAAAGTTTAAAAGCTGACCTTGCTTTATATCTTCACTTGTTTTCTATGTGAAAAGCAGAGAAGAACTAAATTCCACCCATTTCCCAGATGCAGATGCCTCCTTTAAGGAAGGAGTCAGAGAATTAAAGATTTTAACAAGTAGAAGTCACTAGAACCTGAACCAAGGGGCTCCCTGAAAACCTGACTTCCTGGTACTGGGGAGACCCACTTAGAACTAATCAGAGGGAGGCGTGCCTCTGACTCTTGATTTCAGCCCAGGTCAGGATCTCACAATTGGTGAAACTGAGCCCTGTGTCTGGGCTGACAGCACAGAACCTGCTTGGGATTCTCTCTCCCTCCCTCTCTCTGCCCCTCCACTGTGCACGCTCTTTCTCAAAATAAATAAACACTTAAAAAAAGAGACTAAGCAGAAGGAAAGTACCGGCAGAAATCAGCTACCAGGTATGGGCTGGAATATACTACTCAGAATGGTTCCTTCCTTACTCCTTTTCTGACAAATCAATTACCGAGGTTGTATTTTGCTGCTTTAAAATACTGAGGATTTCGGATGGATCTATTTCCTGAAATCGCAGTAAAGGTCAATCCTATTCAGACCACGATTTCGATGAACAAGGGTATCAACTGATAGACGGATGGCTGGTGGGGACTCTGGCTTTCAGGAGTCATGGAGGAGAGGCTTCATTGGGACAACTCATGTGATCTAGAAAGCCACTGGTGTAGCCAGCGAGACCACGCGACGCGGCCGAGAGGCAGCGAGGGTTGCCGTCACCCACACTCAGCAGGCCGGTGAGCAGTAAACTGGAAGTCAGAGAGCCTACATCAGGGACACCGCCGGAGCCGGGCGCCAGGCGATGAAGCTCGCGACAAGAGGTGTGGTGGCGGCACATGGTGTGAGCAGACCCACGGGGGTCAACCTGGGGGTGGGGCGTCCGACCCACGGAGAAATGCCCCGTGGAGACATCTTCTCACCTTTTCACCTCCGAGAGCCTCAGCGTCCTGTGATGTGGAACGAGGACTGGAAAGCCTCCAGACGAAGGCTGCGAGGCCGGGGTGACAGGTCGCGTGTGAGGCCCAGCAGGGCACAGCACTCAGACACCCGCGCTTGCTCTCCTCGGCTCAGGTCTGTGTCGCTAGCCTTGGGGTGACCAACCCTCTCAGTGTGCCCAGGAGTTTTCCCAGGATTGGGGAGGTTCAGTGTTAGAAGCAAACCAGGACTGCCTGAGACTCACAGAAATGTTCAAGAGCAAAGAGAAAATTCCAAGGTACACAAGAGCTGATTCCTGAGGCACCAAGGGGTGGAGTGCAGAGGCAGAGGCAAGGGAGGACCAGAGCCACTCTTCCCTTAATTCTCTGGCGTCCTAACGCATCTCCCACTGCACCCCCACAGTCACTGAATGCCACCCCCAACCGCGATTGCGTTCTCCGCAGCAGGGCGCTGGCGAGCGGGCGCTGGCCTGGTGAACAGTATTATTATTATTATCCCCATTTGACAGAGCAGCAAATGTCAGTTTGCTGAGGTTACAGAATTTGTGCAATGTCACAGTAAAAGGCTGAGCTAAGAGTGAAATCCATTGTGCTTTTCAACTGTCCCGGTAATGAACCAGGAAGTGTGCAGGAGCCGGGGAAGGGAGAAGCCAGACACTCCGGAAAACGAAGCTGTGAGGCACCTGGGCAGCTCAGTTGGTCAAGCGTCCAACTCTTGATTTCAGCTCAGGTTCATAGGTTCGAGCCCCACCTTGGGCTCCACACCGATAGCACAGAGCCTAGAGCCTACTTGAGATTCCCTCTCTCTCTTTCTCTCTCTCTCTCTCTCTCTCTCTGCCTCTCTCACGCTCATGCCCTCTCTCCCTCAAAATAAATAAATAAACCTAAAAAAAAAAAAGAAAAAGAAACAGAGCCTTGAAGAATAAAAATTTTAAATTGTGCGAGAGGGAGGAAGTGCCATCTGGCTGGGAGAACAGTGAACCTACCCAGGGAGGCAGGAAGGATCCTCAGCTCAGACCCTGCTGAGTAAGAAGTGCAGGTGCCCAAGGAATCTGTAGCAAGCTGGAGATTATCTGAGGGAGTTAGCCCTCAGGCAGAGAGGACCTCAGATGGCATTTCTTTTTAATTAATTAATTAATATGTTTATTTTTGAGAGCGAGAGCGAGCATGAGGGGGGGAGGAGCAGAGAGAGAGGGAGATACAAAATCTGAAGCAGACTCCAGGCTCTGAGCTGTCAGCACAGAGCCTTCTATGGGGCTCGAACCCACAAACCTGAGCCAAATTGGATGCTCAACTGACTGAGCCATCCAGGCACCCCTCAGATGGTATTTCAACAGAGGCACAGCATGACCTGGACTGGGCTTCCCGGAGGGCAATCTGGCAGCACATTAACACACATTGCTCACACTGCCTGCTGTCTGCCCCGTGCACCTGGCCTACACACCTTCAGGGCAACCCACGACTGAGCCCAAACAGTCAGGAACAGCCCCAGGCACTGGCTCTGGTCTGCACTGGGGGGGAGCAAGGCCAGCAGGAAGTGCACATGTGCACAGGTTTGCCTGGAACTCGTTTCCAGTCATCTCAAGAAGCCCCAGAGCCCGGCCCAGTGCCTGGCACTTTGTGGGCACTCACAATATACTGGAATGAACGAATAAAGACATGTGTGCCCTGCCTGTCAAACTGCTGCCCCTTTGGAGACAGCAGGAACAGGAAGATCTCTGCTGAGCTGAGAGAGACGCTGGTGAGGCCACCTTTCCCAGCCCCAAGTCTGCTGAGGGTCAAGTAGCTCAGAGGAGAAACAGCAGTTTTCAGCTGCAACTAAAATATTCACATTGCTGCCTAACTTGTGTCCTTCTCTTTTTTAATGTTTGTTTATTTTTGACAGAGAGAGACAGAGTGTGGGGGGGGGGGGGCAGAGAGAGAGGGAGACACAGAATACAAAGCAGGTTCCAGGCCTCTGAGCTGTCAGCACAGAGCCAATGTGGGACTCGAACCCATGAACCACAAGATCATGACCTGAGCTGAAGTTGGATACTTGACCAACTGAGCCACCAAGGCAGCCCTAACTTGTGCCATTCTTGAAACAAGTGAGCCTGGAAGTTTGGAGACCATTCTGCGGTAGGAGGCCAACACGGCAACCCTAAACATTGGCTTTTGGGTTTAGATGCCATGAATGGTGTTGAGGACGAACATGTGCCCAGGTTACAGGGTATCTATCCCTCCTGTTAGCTCAGGTAGGAACTCCCCCTCTCAGGGCCTGATTACTCAGGGACCAAAGCTCAGCTCACCCCTGATCACCCTGCTGTATAATGGCCTTGAGGAGTCACCCAGTTGTCAGCCAAATCCAAACAGTATGGACAGATGTAGGTTTAGGCAGAGACTTGCAGAGTGCTCCCCTTCATCAGATTCCTGTAGCTGTACCCCAACCAAGAAAAGAAGAAAATCACTCCAAAATAGCAATAGCTGCCATACCAACTGTGGTATGCAATTATCAAAGCCCAGGACAACCCCGGCTGGGAAAGTTGAATGACTTGGCCACTATCAGCTGGGAAAGGTGAAGCAGCCTGATAACGTTATGCGGTCAGAAGCAGGATGAGGTTATACTTCAACGTTACTGTGGGGATTGTAAATGGGTGTAACCTTCTTGGAGGGCAATATGGTAAAATCTGTAAAAATAGTATTAGCACATACCTCTTGACCCAGAAATTCCACTTTTATGAACTGATCATACTCTAATAAGGGCACAAAAATGTATGCTTTGTTACTGAAGCACAGTGTAGTTGACCATAGTAGCAAAAGATTGGAGGCATCCTGTGTGCTCACTGGTAAGGGACCGGTAAGGGACACCAGGCTCTTACACTACTCCTAACACTTCTGACACCAACTACTTGGAGTTAGCGCACACCCCACAGGTAAAGGACTCAGTCTTATGAGACCACCCCCATGTCAGACACCAAACACAAGTCCAGGCCTCCCATATTTCCTTTTTTAAAAATGTCGGAGAAGGGGGAGAGGAGGGAGCAGAGAGAGATGGAGATACATAATCCCAAGCAAGCTCCGCACTGTAAGCACAGAGCCCAATGTGGGCCTTGACCTCACGAACCTTGAGATCAGGACCTAAGCTGAAATCAAGAGTTGGATGTTTAATCAACTGAGCCCCCCCAGGCGCCCCAGGCACTCCTGTACTTCTGACCAGCTGGCTATAAATCAGAGGTTTCCATCACCCCCTCCTCAGGTACAATAATTTTCTAAAATGGCTCACAGAATTCAGGAAAGCACTTTGCTATTATCTGTTTTTTGAAATAAAGGATATAACTCAGGAAGAAGGACACGGAAGAGATGAATAGGCAGGTGTGTGGGAAGGGGCGTGGAACCTCCATGCCCTCTCTGGGTGTGCCACCCTCCCAGCACGTTGTTGAGCTCGCCAATCCAGAAGCTCTCCAAGCTTCTTCAGTGAGCATTTTGGGGGAAGTTCCCTTACTTGGGAAGAACTGATGAAATCACTGTTCATTGGTTACTGACTTAATCCATAACCTCTCTGTTTCCAGAGGCTGTAGTGGAAGGAGGGGAGAGGGCTGAAAGTTCTAACTCTAATCCCATGGTTAGCTACTCTACCAATCAGCCTTTATCTTCCAAATGTCACCTCATTGGCAAACAAAAAGATAGACTTATCACTCTGGAGGATTACAAGGCTCTCAGTTAGCTTTTGTGTCAGGAACCACGGGGCAAGACCAAATATTATAACAGGAAGTGCTCCTGTCACCCAGTAAATGATTATATTAGGGACTCTGTGTCAGGAACCATGGAGGGGCGACCAGATAATGTATTTCTTACTGTGTCACAACTGGTCAAACAAAATTATCAATATTCATATTCTAGTACTACAGAGACATTTAAAGAATGAGATACATCTATATGCACTGATATTCAGTTATCTCAGAAATAATGAAAAAGCATAAGGCAGAACAGTATATAGAGGATATTTCCATGTAAGTAACAATACGCATACACACACACACACACGTAGGGTTATCCACATAACGACATAGAAAATCTCTGAAAGGATCTTGGCGACGGACTGGGTGTCTGGGGTGGAAGAAAGCCTTACACTTCACTTTATACCCTTTTGGACAGTTGGACTATTTTATCAAGGTTGTGAATTACTTAAAAAATAAAAATGGAATGATCCTAAAAATAACTGTATTGTGTGCCAACCTGAGCCACAGATTTTTCACATTTGAAAATATTAGTAGTTCACATGCACTATCTCCACCTGGGAGGCAGGCAGGAGACTTGGGTTAATAGGCTTCACGGGTTGAGCGTCCACTCTTGATTTCAGCTCAAGTCATGATCTCAAGGTTCCTGAGATCAAGACTCCCCACCACATGCCCTCCTCAAAATAAATACATAAACTATTAAAAAGAAAAAAAGAACTATGCTTCATTTGCTTACTTGATCATTACTTTACGGATGAGGACACAGGGGCCCAGAGGCACAAACTCTCAGCAACTAGAAAATCAGAGCTGAGGCCAGAACCCAAGGCACTTTCTTTTCTTGTAAGTGGGGGAGGGACAGGGAGAGTGAGATAGAGGCTCTGAAGCGGGCTCTGCGCTGACAGACTGACAAAAGTGAGCCTGATGTGGGGCTCGAACTCACGAACCCTGAGATCATAACCTGAGCTGAAGTCGGACCCTCAACTGACTGAGCCACTCAGGCGCCCCTGTTACCCAAGGCACTTTCCATGTCCCACAGCCGCCTCTAATAAAAGTAAAACACTGAGTACAGAGGTGGATTTTTATACTTCTTTTATATTTCCCCAAATTGCACATGGCTCAGTGCTGGTAGAGGCCTGTGAGGCCCATGTCACCAGAGGCAACAGTCCTGAGCTGGGCCTGCCGGTACAGGGGGCTGCTAGCCACCCATGTAGCGATTGGGCACTTGGAATTGGCCCGTCCAAACTGAAATGTGGCCTAAGTGTACATACATCCCGGATTTTAAAGGCAGCATTTAGTATGTGAAACAGAATGCAAAATATCTCATGAGTAACTTTTTTACATTGACTACATGTTGAGATAATACCTTGAATATATTGGGTTAAAAATATATTGTTAAATTACACCTGTTTCTTTTTACCTTTTTGATGTGGCCACTAGAAAATTTAAAATTACATATATGGCTTGCATTATATTTCTTTTTAGACAGCACTGGTTTAGACAATCACTTCCCTTGAAGTTATTCTACCCCCTCCTCTAAACAGCATGAGAAATCCCCCAGTCTTTTTTTTTTGAGACACAGACACACACACACACACACACACACACACACACACACACAGAATCCTAAGCAGGCTCCAACACTCAACACAGAACCCGACGCGGAGCTTGATCCCACAACTGTGAGATCATGATCTGAGCTGAAAGTTGGACGTTTAACCAACTGAGCCACCCAGACACCCTTCTTCTTCATTCTTCAAACACATTGGCAGCTCTCCTGTGGGGCATGGCATCATTGTAAGTACCTCCATCAGCCCCCTGGACAAGCCGTCTAGCACCCTTGTCTACCAGAACATTCTCCCTCAGCCTCCAGTAAAGCAGCCCACTCTGACCACAGCCTTCTCTGATTACTGTTTACTCTTGAGCTGCTCCCACCGGCCTCTTCGCCACCCATAATCCTCACTTCCCTCCCTAGCCAGCCTGGGTTCCGTGGCCTGTCGTGTTCCAAGCACTCTCGCCAGTTCTTTCAACACCACCGGCCTCTTGTGGTTTCATCATATCTGCCGAGTCTGAGTCCACAGATCTCTACTTCCTCTCTGCTCAAACCTGAGCAGCCAACCCTGCGGGAGAATGTCCCGCAACAGACCCCTCCAGAACAACAGTGCACGCGGTTTCCAGCACACATTCGTGATCCTCAAATTTGAGGGGGCCCTCCGTACTGCCAGCCTCACAGCGCTTTTTTTGTGTGAAGTTACTCCTTTTCCACAATTACTATGACCAATCCGATCTCTTTAGACCTCCAGATACCTCCTCATTCTCAGCAAATGGCCTTCTCCTCCTGGGCACGGCTGACCGACCCCCTCTCCTACCTGAAACACACCTGTGCCTTCTGGACTGCCACACTCGCCGGGGAATCCTGGGGTCCCTTCTGGCTCCTTCTCTGACCACAGAGTGGAAACTCCGCAGGCTTCCTGAGAGGCTGAGAAGGCACACCTGCCTGCCGGAGCCGGGGGGGGGGGGCGGGGGGCACAGGAGGGCAGGATGCGGGCCCGGGAGGCGCGGGGAAGGCCGCCCCACTCACACGCTGTGTAACCAGAAGGCACAGGAGCTGTTAGGGTGGCACCACGCCCTGGCTGGGTGGCTCCGCAAAGCCCTTTTTATCTCTCTGCCCCCTCCATTTCCTCATCTGTGATTAGGGACCATCAAGGCTTGGCTGTCCGTGATCCAATTAAAACAAACAAACAAAAAAACCCTTAAGGCTGTGAGAACCCGAGAGCCAGGAACATTTCCAAAGGGCCCAGAGGGAGCTCCCTTCCCTGATTTCTCACCCAGACAAAGCCCTGATTCCAGGCCATGAGAATTCAATCCGGTCTCCTTCCAAGGACTGGGAGCCACGGGGACTAACATTTGCAGAACACCAATTCCGGGTCATTCACTCTGCGTGGAAGGCCATTATTAGTTAATGTGGTGCCCGTCCAGCTCCACTGCTCTTGTTCTGAGAGCCCCCACGGAGAGGGCCTTTCAGCCGGCCTCCCAGGCCGCAGCTATCCGGACTAAAGTGAGCCACTTGACCTAATCTACTCATTCACCATAGCTGAGAAGCCCGACTGGATCCTGACATCCTTGATTGAACATTAGATCATCTGGGGAAGCTTCAAAGCATCCTATCCCTTTGCGTAGGAGTATTCAGAATCTTTGAGGGGGAGAGGAAGGAGGGACCAAAGCCTCTGTGATCTTTAAAAGACTCCATGTGGGGGCGTGTAGGTGGCTCAGTGGATTAGGCATCTGACTCTTGATTTCGGCTAGGGTCCTCATCTCATGGTTCCGTTCGTTGAGTTTGAGCCCCATATTGGGCTACGCAATGGCAGTGCAGAGCCTGCTTGGGATTCTCTCTCTCTCCCTCTCTCTCTGCCCCTTCTCCATGCTGTCTTTCAAAATAAATAAATACGCTTTAGAAAAATAAAAAACAAAAGTTCACATGTTATTCCCGTGTGCCGCCAAGATTGGTAACTACTGAGGGAATCCACACTAAGGTGTTTGCAGCTGAAGCTCATAACCCTTCCAAGGGGCACTTAACAAAGCCTCAGGCCAAAGCAATCAAGGGCTGCCACGTGGAAGAGGGACGTGTTGAGGCACCTGCGCCAGCCCTTTCCCTGAGAAAGGAATTTTTTCTGGCATCCCGCAAATTTTATTATTGTTAGTGATCCTTTGGGGGCTTGGGAGGAAAGTTAAGTAATTCCATTTGCCCCTCCCCTTTCTCCAAGGCTATAATGCAGTGGTTCTCAACATTTAGCTGGACCAGAATCACCGGAGGGCTTGTTAAAATACAACTGCAATGGGCGCCTGGATGGCCCAGTCAGTTAAGCGTCCGACTTCGGCTCAGGTCACGAGCTCACGGTTCGTTCGTGAGTTCGAGTCCCGCATGGGGCGGACCGTGCAGCGCCTGCTTTGGATTCTCTGTTTCCCCTCTCTCTCTCTCTCTCTCGGACCCTCCCTTGCTCGCACTCTCTCTCAAAAATAAATAAATACACATTTAAAAAGTAAAATACAGTTGCTAGGACCCATCCTATTTCTCATTCAGCAGGTTTAGGGATGAGACCTCAGAGTTTGCATTTCTGACAGGTTTCTAGGTAATGCTGCTGCTGCTCCCGGGACCACATGCTCAGAGCTTTGGTAGCTATGACTCTGCAAGCGCTGAGTGCACAGGGGGCACTGAGGATGCTCCCAGGATCCCGGCAGGCCAACGCCCCCCTCAACACTGCTAACATCACTTAAGCCACCCAGGGGAACCGCCTCTGCCGCAGAACCTCTCATCTTGGAGAACGGAAGCTTTGGGACACCCGGTCATTGCCGGAATGAGGATCGGTGAGTAAAGATTGAAACGAGGAAGGTTCTGGTAAACAGAATTGAGGCCGTGTGGTTGTAATAGATGCATTTGTGGACTCCGGAGTCAGAATTTAGGTCTGCTGGGAATAGCTGTGTCATCTGGGATAAATTCCTTAGGCTTCCAGTGTCAGTTACGTACTTATGCAATAAGCACACAATAGTGCTGTGACCGCCTTCTGCAGCAGAAAGACGTTTCGGTGAGACAATATCTATAAGGAGCTTATCACAGTTTCTAACACTTGGTGATCACTCAATAAGTATTCACTATTATTAATGAAAATTCTTTGAAGATCCACTGAGCTGCTTACTGAAGTAGTGAGCTCCCCATCCCCGGGTGTGTGCAAACAGAAGCTGGAGTTGTACCAGGGACGGGAGCTGGAGTGCTGGGTGGAGGAACCTAGTTCATCCAGCCCAAATCACATAGCAGGTATAGACTGGGATGAGCGTTTGTAAATCTGTGATTTCCTCGTGGAAGTGGGGAAAGAGACCAGACTGCTTGTGGAATTCCTCTTGGAGCCTCTTTGCCATGAGCAAGAGCCACCCTGGCTGGAAAGCTGAACTCTTCTGAATAGCCATGGGCTGCATTTCTCCTCAGATGCCAAGGATGCCAGCCAGGCATGGTGGAGGCAGCTACCTGGCGCTGCACAGCCTTGGAGGGGGCGGGTGCCACAAGGGTTCTCTGTCCGCACAGCAGGGCTGCAGGACTTGTGGTCGGACGTGGGCCGGCGCCCAGCCTGGAGAACTAGCAAGTGGGGTTCTCAGGTAATTCTGCAGTTAATATGTGTGGAACAGGAGGACTGAGGAAGAAGAGAGGTGGGGTGACTTCCCAACAGTCCTTTGAGAGGACTTTATGGGATGCCCGAAGGTCCTTGGAAGAGGCCTATAGAGCAATCAAAGGATTCAGGCACACTCAACTAAGGGGCCGATTCCTCTTCCTCCTGTAGATTTTAAACATCACTTCCTCCAGGAAGCCTTCCCTGATCTCTCTACTCTAGGTTAGGGGGCCCAGCTCTGTGTTCCCGTAGCTCCTTGCTCCTCTCTATCAACACACTTGTCCCAGCCCATGGTAATTCCTTGTGATTAAGGCTCATCCTCCTCGATCACCTGTCAACTATGAACACGGTGTGGGGGGTGGGGGAGTAGGCTTGGGAGGGGGGCAGATCCATCTTATTCATGTTGAGTCCCCAGGGTGCACCACAATGCCTGGTACTGTGGGCTTTCCATAAGCACCTAATGGAATGAATATCTTGAGGCAAGTTCCTCAACCTGTCCGAGCCCCAGTTTCTTTATCTATATCATGGAGGCCAATAGTGAACAATATCCATTTGCAGGGTTATGTGAAGGTGAGTGGAAAGCTGCTATTGCAGTACCTGGCACCAAGCAGGTGCTCAATAAACAGCCACACATATTGTTGTCTTGTAACTGTTATTAGCAAATATAAAAATTCAGGAGAGACTGGCTTTTCTTCCCTTCGGTCGGCTGGAGTGATCTTTCTAGACTACACATTTGGTTGTGTCTCCCCGGCTCTGAAAGTCCTCAATAATTTGCTCTCAACTTTCTTTTCCATCCCCGTCACTCAAGACTCAATTCTAGTTCACCAGATTACAGACCACTCCCCTCTGGGCCTTTCTCACCTTGTTCTCAGTTCAGACCCTTCCTCCTCCCTTTTCTCAGGTGTGTTCTCACACAAGGTGCCTCCTCCGCCAGGGAGCCGGCTAGGCTCCTTTAGCATAGTTCCCAGACTGCCTTGCGTTCATGTCAGAGGACTGACCGCTCATCTCCCTGCTGGAAAGAGGTGAGCGCCCAACATGTGCTTAGGTCTGAATGGCCAGTGCCTAGCAGTGCGTGACATGACGGATGGCTTGTTCAGGCTGGGGCTGCCAAATTGAATCCGTGACCTCCTCAACATAAAGAAATAAACTGATTCAAGAACCCCTGAAATCCCATCCCAAAGCATGTAGAAGGCTTGGTTGATGGCAACAGGAAAGAGTAAGCCTGCTCTTCTGATTCTGGGCCTTGGCTTCCAAAAGGAGTGTGATCCATTCCCTTGGTGAGCCAGGAGCAGCGATGTCACACTAGTAGAGAAGGGCAAATGGAGGCATCTCATGTGAGCTCCCCTGGCCACTGCCTGGTGCCAAGGGACCCACATCTCCTTCCTGATTCTCTGGCACTAGTAAGGGTCTATTAGAGGAACTATTCCAGCGCCCTCCACCTATGCTCCAAAGCCTTCCCAAGCTCTAGTCCTTTACCTTCTACGGAACTTATAAGATTGCATATGAAGTAATTGGCCAAGTGTTGGAAGACCTGCTTTGACTAAAGAATGGTCACCTTCTACTGGCATAAAGGAGAAAAGAGGGCAATGCTGTGTCTGTGCTTCTTGTCTCCTGTTACTCAGAACTGTCTCCCTCCTTGCTTACAGGGTTACCTCCTGCTTGGCCTGCCCGGTTTCCTCTTCAAGACGCCTCTTCCCAAATCCAAACAAGCCAAGTAAATCCCTTTCTCTGTGACCTCAGGGCATCTAACATCCAATCATCAGGTTAGGATCTGACTCCCTGGCCCAGCCCTGCCCTGAGCCATGCCTTCCCCTACTGCTAAGTACCCTGAGCTCCTGGCATGGTGCCTCTCACACAGTGGGTACTCAGGCACCATTTACTGAGCACACCCAGCTTCTAAGCAAGGCAGCCTCATCTCCTGACCTGGAGGGAATCTCTAGGTTTGTCAGGATAAAAACCGCAAATAAGACATAAGCGAGGCTCGACCTCACAATGGTGGGTGTTCTGAGACCAGAAGGTAGGAGGGACACATACACTTCCTGATTGTTTCCATGGGAAGAGGCTAATGGAGGGGACCTGGAAATGGCCGAGTCCAGGAGCACTGCCTGGCCACACATTAGGATCACCCAAGGACCTGACAGTCAAAACAGCGCAGTACTGGTTCCTGCCCTTGCAGACGCCAGTTAGCTCTCTAGAGTAGGTGTGAGCATCTGCAGGTCTTACAAGCCCCCCGGGGGGTTTTAACGCGCAGCCTGTGCTGAGATCGCCAAGCCGGCCTACCCTCATTGCCCTGCGCACTCAGAGAGGATGGGCACTTGCATGTGCACAGGGTTTACAGCCAGCACTGGCACTGGCGCTGCGACCAGCTCCCCAGGCTCTGCCTCTTCTGCCCGCTAAGGGCTCCCCAGGAAGTCCCCGAGGAGCCAGGCTCCTCTGGGGTCAGCGCAGCACAGGCCATAGCTGTCCTTCAGGGTGCATCTCAGCAAGAGGAAAAGGCAGTGTGCCTCCTGAACCACACACGAACAAGAAACGTCCTGTGCTCCCTTTCTGGTCCCCTTAGCCCGCAGGGCTGACTGGTGCCTGCCCAGCCCAGCAAGCCAATTACAGGAGAAAACCATTTTCTAACTTTGAACTTGCCAATCTGGCCTCTCTCCTGCCCCCATTTCTGCTTGATAAGTAAATACTTTCCTGCCCCAAACCCAATTTTCAGGGAAAACACAGGTGCAGGCAGACCGGGCTCCGAAATGCACTGGACCAAGGGGCGCAGTGTCAGTACGGCCTCAGTGGGGTTTCTGCTAAGATCCTGGTAGATGCAGGGTAAGGCAGCAGCACACTTTTCCTTCTGTTGTTTGCATGTCCAGACCCTGCCAGGCCCCAGAAGGGGGCATCTATTTTTTGAGTGCCTGCTGTATCCCTAGAATTCTCTACTCCATCTCGTCCTGTGGTATACACTGCTCATATTTCAAGACTCACCCTCACCTTCTCCATGAAGTCTTTCCTACTTCCTAGATAAGAAACCTCCTGGTGACTGACAGAAGCAACACATCCTCTTAGGAAGGGCTCAACTTCCATCCAGGCCAACAGAGTTATATAGCAAAGCTATCAATTTGATATTGATGCATCCTGACTTTAGATATGTTAGAATATATTTTTTAAAAGTCTAATAGCAGACAGAGTAATGAAAA
This sequence comes from Crocuta crocuta, assembly GCF_008692635.1. NCBI lineage: Eukaryota > Metazoa > Chordata > Mammalia > Carnivora > Hyaenidae > Crocuta > Crocuta crocuta. Next base: position 519,684 of record NW_027532617.1, on the reverse strand, counting down.
GCAACCAAGCAGAGCAGCAAAAAGGAAAAAGTAATAATAATTGAGAATAGGTTAAGGGAACTCTGTGAAATCACCAAGTATAATAACATTTACATTCTAAGTATGCCAGAAAGAGAAGAGAGAGAGAAGAGGGCAGAAGACTCATTTGAGGAAATAACAGCTGAAAACCCTTTATCTGGGGAAGGAAACAGACTTACTGATTCAGAAAGCCACAGAGAGCCCCTAACAAGTTTAACCCTAGGAGGGTCACAACAAGACACGTAACAATTAAAATGACAAAAGATAATTGAACCTCTAATTTTAAAAGCATCAGGAAATCAGGGTGCCTGGTTGGCGCAGACAGCTGAGTTCAGCTCCTGACTCAGATCAGGTCATGATCTCCAGGTTTCGCGGGTTTGAGCCCCACATCAGGCTCCATGCTGACAGTGCAGAGCCTGGTTGAGATTCTTTGTCTCCCTTTCTCTCTACCCCTCCCTCACCCCACTCATGCTGTCTCTGTCTCTCTCAAAATAAATAAATAAGCTTTAAAAAAAAAAAAGCGGCAAGAGAAAAGCAAACAGTTACATATAAAAAAAAATCATAAGGTTATCAGCTGTTTTCTCAGCAGAAACTTTATAGGCCAGAAGTAAGGCGCATGATATATTCATATTCAAAGTGCTAAAAGGGAAAAACTACAACCAAAAATGCCCTACCAGGCAAGGTAATCCTTCAGAATAGAACGAGAGTTTCCCAGAAAACAAAAGTTAGAAGAATTCATCACCACCATACCTGCCCTTTAAATGTTCCCTTTAAATGTTAAAGGGGAATTCTTTGAGTGGAAAGAAAAGGCCATAACTGAAGTAAGAAAATTATGAAAGGGAAAGAATCTCACAAGTAAAAGCAAACATATAGCAAAGTAGTAGATTGACCAGTTACAAACACGTGAAATATGGAGATTAAAACACAAAAGTAGTAAAATCAATTATATCTACAAAAATTAGTTAAGTGATAGGCAAAACAAAAACATGTAAAGTATGATATCATATACATAAAACGTTAGTACTTTTAGAATGTGTTCAAACTTAAGTGGTCATCAACTTAATATAGATCACTAAACGCATAAAATGTTATATATGAACCCAATGGTAACCACAAATCAAAAACCATAATAGGTGCACAAAAAACAAAGAGAAAGAAATCCAAGCACAACACTAAAGAAAACCATCAAACCACAAGGCCAGAACAAGAAAAGAAAGGAATAGAGAAGAACTATAAAACAACCAGAAAACAATTAACAAAATGGCAGTAAGTACATACCTATCAACAATTGCTTTACATGTGAAGGAACTAAATGCTTCAATCAAAAGACAAGGGTGACTGAATGGATTAAAAAACAAAATACTCGGGGCACCTGGGTGGCTCAGTTGGTTAAGCATCCGACTTTGGCTCAGGTCATGATCTCACAGTTCGTGGGGTTCCAGCCCTGCATCAGGCTTTGTGCTGACAGTTAGCTCAGAGCCTGGAGCCTGTCTTCAGGTTCTGTGTCTCCCTCTCTCTCTGAACCTCCCCTGCTCACGCTGTCTCTATCTCTCTCTCAAAAATAAATAAAACATTAAAAAAAAAATACCCATCTATCTGCTGCCCACAAGAGACTCACTTGAGACCTAAAGACACATACAGACTGAAATGAAGGGCTGGAAAAACATATACTATGCAAATCAGAGGAGAAAAAAAACCCCAGGGTAGCAATCCTTCTATCAGACATAATAGGTTTTAAAATGAAGACTGTAACAGGGTGCATGGGTGGCTCAATCTGTTAAGCATCCAACTCTTGATTTTGGCTCACATCATGATCTCAGGTTTGTGAGATCAAGCCCTGCATCTGGCTCTGTGCTGACAGTGTGGAGCCTGCTTGAGATTCTCTCCCTGTCCCTCTGTCTCTGCCCCTCCCAGTTCTCTCTCTCTCTCTCTCTCCCTCTCTCAAAATAAAAAAAAAATAAACTAAAAACAATAAATTTAAAAAACATGAAGACTGTAACACAAAAACGGGCACTACATAATGATAAAGGTATTAATTCAACAAGAGGATATAACTCAATTGTAAATATCTATGAACCCAACACAGAATTCCTAAATACATAAAGCAATGATTTACAGACATAAAGGAAGAAACCAACATAATACAATTATAGTAGGGGACTTTAACACAGCACATACATCAATGGATAGGTCATGCAGACAGAAAATCAACAAGAAAATAATGGCTTTGAATAACACATTAGACCAGATAGATGACCAGATATGCACACAACTTTCCATCCCCAAATAACAGACTACATATTCTTTCAAGTGCATATGGAACCTCTTCCAGGATAGATCACATGTTTAGGCCACAAAACAAGTCTCAATAAATTTAACAAGATTGAAAGCATATCAGGCATCTTTTCCAACCACAACCATATGAAACTGAAAATCAATTACAAGAAAAAAAACTGGAAAAAACACAGACACATGAGGCTAAACAGCATGCTGCTAAACAACTCAATAAAGAAATCAAAGAAAAAATGAAAATACATGGAGACAAATAAAAATGAAAATACAATTGTCCAAAATCACTGGGACACAGCAAAACAGTTCTAAGAGGGAAGTTTATGGCAACAGGTCTACCTCAGGAAACAAAACAAATCTCAAATAAACAACCTAAGCTTATTCATAATGGAGTCAGAAAAAGAAGAACAAAGCCCAAAGCCAGTGGAAAGAAAGAAATAATAAATATTACAGCAGAAGTAGATGAAGGAGACTGAAAAAACAGTAAGAAAAAAAAAATCAATGAAATCAGTGCTGGTTCTTTGAAAAGATAAAATTGATCAACCTTGATAGCCAGGCTCATTAAGAAAATAAAGAGAGGGGGCACCTGGGTGGCTCAGTCGGTTGGGCGTCCAACTTCGGCTCAGGTCATGATCTCACGGTTCATGGGTTTGAGCCCCGCGTCGGGCTCTGTGCTGACAGCTAGCTCAGAGCCTGGAGCCTGTCTTTGGTTTATATGTCTCCCTCTCTCTCTGACCCTCCCCTGCTGATGCTGTCTCTCTCTCTCTCTCTCTCTCAAAAATAAATAAAACATTAAAAAATTAAAAAAAAGAAAATAGAGAAGACTCTTTATGAATCAAATCAGAGATGAAGGAGGAGAAATAACAACCAACACCACAGAAATATAAAGAGTTATAGGAGAATATTAGGAAAATTTATATGCCAACAAATTAGATAACCTAGAAGGAATGAATAGACCCCGGGAAGTGCACACTCTTCCACAACTGATTCAGGAAGAAATGGAAAATCTGGACTGATCAATTACTAGTAATAAAATTTAATCAATAACCAAAAAACTCTCAACAAACAAAAGTCCAGGGCCAGAGGGCTACACAGGTGAATTCTGTGACTCACCTAAAGTAGACTTAATACCTATTCTTCTCCAACTATTCCAAAAACAGAAGAAGGAAAACTTCTAAACTGATTCCATGAGGCCAGCATTACCCTGATCCAGGATGCAGACAAAGACACTATAAAAAAAGAGAAAACTACAGGCCTGCATCTCTGATAAACAAAGATGCAAAAATCCTCAGCAAAATATGAGTAAACAGAATTCAACAATACAGTAATAAGGTCATTCACCATGACCAAGTGGGATTAATCTAAGGATGCAGAGTGGTTCAATATATTTTTTAAAATTTATTTCTGAGAGAGAGAGAGAGAGAGAGAGAGAGAGAGAGAGAGACAGCGTGAGTAGGGAGGGTCAGAGAGAGAGGGAGACACAGAATCCGAAACAGGCTCCAGGCTCTGAGCTGGCTGTCAGCACAGAGTCCAGCATAGGCCTCATACTCACAGGCCGTGAGATCATGTCCTGAGCCGAAGTCGGACGCTTAACCGACTGAGCCACCCAGGTGCCCCCAGAGTGGTTCAATATTTGTAAATCGCTCAAGGTGATACATCATATTAACAAGAGAATAAAAACCATATGATGAGTTTAATAGATGTAGAAAAAGCATTAGACAAAGTACAACATCTGTTCATGATAAAAACCCTCAACAAATTGGTCTAAAGGGAACCTAACCCAACAAAGCAAAGGAAATCTATGAAAAACCCATAGCTTACAACATATTCAATGGTGAATAACTGAAAATCTTTCCTCTAAGATCAGGAATGAGACAAGGATGTCCACTCTCACCACTTTGATTCAACATAGTACTGGAAATCCTAGCTGCAGCAAATGGACAAGACAAAGAATTAAAAGGCTCCAACTGGTAAGAAAGAAGTAAAATTGTCACTATTTGCAGATGACATGATAGTATATATAGAAAACCTACCTAAAGACTCCACCAAAAAACTATTCAAACTGATAAATGAATTCAGTAAAGTTGCAGAATACAAAATTAATATGCAAAAATCTTCCACATTTCTACACACTAATAGTAGCAGAAAGAGAAATTATGAAAACAATTCCACTTACAATAGCACCAACAAGAATAAAATACCTACAAATAAATTTAACCAAGGAGGTGAAAACTGAACTTTTATACTCTGCAACTTTTATACTCTGAAAACTACACTAATGAAAGATCATTGATGAAAATCTGCATTGATGAAAGAAATTGAGGACAACACATAGAAAGATATACCATGCTCATGGATTAGAAGAATTAATATCATTAATTACCATTAATCCATATTACCCAAAGCAATCTACAGATTCAATGCAATCCCTATCAAAATGCCAACAGCATTTCCCACAGAATTGAACAAATAATTCCAGTTTATTTGGAATTAATCAACCACAAAGACCCCGAATAGCCACACAATCTTGAGAAAGAAAAACAAAGCTGAAGGTATCATAATCCATCAGGTAAACTATAAAACTATAATAATCAAAACAGTATGGTATTAGCACAGAAACAGGCACAAAAATCAATAGAACAGAACACAAAGACCAGAAATAAATCCAAGATTATATGGCCAATTAACTTACAACAAAGGAGGCAAGAATATACATAAGAGAATACATGTCTCTTCAACAAATGGTGTCGGGAAAACTGGACAGCTACATGGAAAAAGAATAAAACTGGACCACCTGCTTACACCGTGCACAAAAATGAACTCAAATGGATTAAAGACATAAATGTTAGACCTGAGACCATTAAACCACTAAATGAAAACAGAGCCAGTAATATCAGCCTTAGCAACATTTTTCTAGATAATGTCTCCTCAGGAAAGGGAAACAAAAGCAAAAATAAAGACTCAGGACTACACCAAAATAAAAACATTTTGCGCTACAAAAGAAACCACGAACAAAACAAAAAGGCAATGTATCTTCATCCATTTCAATATCTGATAAGGGGTAATCCAATATATATAAAGAACTTAAACAATTCAGCACCAAAACACCAAACAACCTGATTTAAAAATGGGCAGATCTGAATAACCGTTTTTCCAAGGAAGACAGATGACCAACAGACATGTGAAAAGATGCTCAACATCACTCATCATCAGGGAAATGCAAATCAAAACCACAATGAGATATCACTTTGCATAGGTCAGAATAGCGAGTATCAGAAAGACAAGAAAAAAGAAATGGTGGTGAGGACGTGGACCAAAGGAAACCCGCATGCACTGTTGGTGGGAATGTAAACTGGTGCAGCCCCTCTGGAAAACAGTATGGAAGTTCCTCAAAAGATTAAAAATAGAACTACCCTGTGATCCAGGATTTCCACTGCTGGATATTTACCCAAAGAAAACAAAGACACTAATTTGAAGAGATGTATGTAACTCTATGCTTACTGCAGCATTATTTTACGACAGCCACGATATGGAAGCAACCAAAGTGTTCTCAATAGATGAATGGATAAAGAAGAAGTGGTATTTATCTATATGGAATATTTCTCAGCCATAAAAAAGAATATCTTGCCATTTATGACAACATGGATGGACCTAGAGCGTATTATGCTAAGTGAAATAAATCAGACATGGATAAGACAAATACCCTATTATTTCACTTGTATGTGGAATTAAAAAAAAAACAAATGAACAAACAAAGAGAAATGGACTCTTAAATACAGAGAACTGGTGGATGCAAGAGGGGAGGTGGGTGGGAGGAAGGGTAAGCAAGATTAAGAGGTACAAACCTTCAGTTATGAAATAAATATGTCATGGAGATGAAAAGTACAGCACGGAGAATGCAGTCAATCATTTTTTAAATAATGTTGTTGGTGAAAGAGGATGGCTACGCTCATCTTGATGAGCACTGAGTAATATGTAGAATTATCACATCACATGTTGTACACCTTAGGGGCACCTGGGTGGCTCAGGCAGTTAACTGCCCGACTCTTGGTTTCGTCGCTGGTCATGACCTCATGGTTCATGAGTCTGAGCCCCACATGAGGCTCTGTGCTGATGGTGAAAAGCCTGGTAGGGATTCTCTCTCTTTCTCCCTCTCTCTCTCTCTGCCTCTCCCCTGCTCATTCTCTTGCTCTCTCTCAAAATAAATAAACCTAAAAAACAATTTTAAAAATCTAAAAAAAAATGTTGTACACCTTAAAGTAATATTGTATGTCACTGTATGCCAATTATACATACATACATACATGTTAAAGAAAAAAGCCTGACAGCAAATGAAATATGCAGGTGTCCTCAGGTCCTGGTGATAATAGAGAAAAGAGGGTCTCCTGTCTGCAGCTCCCTCCCAGACCAGCATGGAGTATATCAGATCTCCTGTGGAGATTAGAAATGAAGGAATTTGGAAGACTTCCTGTGTGAAAGCCCTTACCCCTCCCTCAATAGCTTCAACTGAATCGTCCAAGGGCTTCTGGAGCACCACTACCCTGTGGAATGGAAGTGTGTGTGCATGGGGGTTGGGGGAGTGTCTGTCAGCCTGGAGGTGGCCCCAGCCTTCTGTGTCCTCCATTATGACATGAATATCACTAGCACTGTAACTTGTCACCCTGCAGAAGGGGTCTGCTCTCCCCTGAGTGAGGGCTCAAAGCCAAAAGCTTCAATGTCCATCAGCGCGGGGCTGGCTAAGTACAAAGCAGAATATTTACATGATGACATTGGGATAGGAGTCAAGAAGGATGAGCAAGATGTCTGCTTATCAGCGAGGACAGAGCTGAACAGGAAATGGCGTACACACTAGGTTTTTGAATAACAAGTCCAGCGTGACTGCACCACTTTTTTTGGTGAGCATATTTATATGGATGCCAACACCAGGGTATATAAATCTAAAATGACAGTGCAGAGAGAGACCTCACCTCACAGATCTCTGTTCTGTCAGGAGCTGTTACAGAGGCCAATGTACACGTGTGCTCAGGAAATATGTGCTGCATAGACGGCAGCACCAGGTGACCAGGGGGGCCCTGTCCTGGAGCCATGGTTTCTGGGCCTTTCCAGGGGCTTCACTGAGATTCCTCCTACACTGGCTCTCCCACCCCTTCCCACCCAGCCCATCCCCAGCTAAGCCCAGAACCCACAGCTCCATCGAGCTGTAGTGGCTTCTGGCCTGTCCACTCCCTCCCCAGACCCAGACTCAGCCCGCTCCTCTGTCCCCTTGGGGACTGGGCCACGAATGGCTCAGTGAGGCCAGTTCTCCAGTCTGGGTTCTGAACGTCTAGGGCTCCCAGACGGTTGGCACCTCCTGCGTCTCCGGACTCACCACTGCAAGCTGGCACTCTTTGCTTGTCTGAGGGCATGACTGTGAACTAGGTTTCCCCACCGTGACCTGCTTCCTACAGGCAGAGGGTGCCATGAATGAATGAGTGGATGAATGAATTGCGCACCGTGGCAAATGGCTGGCCCCTAAGTCTCAGAACATCTGTTGTGTCAGAATCGTGGTTGGAAACATGTATTGGAGCGTTGAATTGAAAAACATGGGGCGTCTGGGTGGCTCAGTCGGTTAAGCGTCCAACTTCAGCTCAGGTCATGCTCTCACGGCCTGTGAGTGCGAGCCCCACGCTGGACTCTGTGCTGACAGATGGGAGCCTGGAGCCTGTTTCAGAATCTGTGTCTCCCTCTCCCTCTGCCCCTCCCCCACTCTCTCTCTCTCTAAAAATAAATAAACATTAAAAAGAAAAATGGAAAAGGTCACAGCAAGGCCAAACACACCTGCCTGCCTGAAGGACTAACAACCTGTTATTTCTTGCTCAACAGGCAGCCAGAAGCGCATGCCCCATCCCAGCCTTTCTGGATTTCAGAGGTGCATCTCCAAAGCCAGGGTCTAGTCAGAGAGCTGTAAGGGTCCAGTGCTAGACTGCCGGGGTTTGAACCCTGGCACCCCCTCCCCCCCAACTAGCTATGACCTTGTGCAAGCAACAACCTCTGTGTGTCTCCATTTCCTCACTTGTGAAACAGAGAGAGAGTAGCATGTAGGAGGGTTGCCCTGTGGATTCAACGATAGAAGTCCTGTAAAGTCTGAGGGATCGTGACGAATCCGTGCTTGCTAAGAGCTGGCTCTTACTATTGTCCTTCCCACCTCCAGTGGCCCCGCATTGGTCACTCTGAACCTCAGTTGGCTAGTCTGTAAAATGGGAATGACGATAATGTTAATAATTAGACGAACACGTAAAATTGTTACAATCTGTAGTTGGTGCCTTTGGGAGTTTGTGCAGCTGTGTGGTACATTCAGACTCCCCATACTAGGAAGATTCTAGGGCCCACCCACCCCAAAGCTCGCCACTCGGTGCACAGTGCACCTCCAGCCCCAACACCCAAATCCAATTTCCCAGAACCCCTATACTTCAAGAGAGTCTGCTGCGGGTTCGTCTGCGTGTGGGGGAGGCCTACAGAATGTCCTGGCGACTGGGAAGCCCGGGGAGGACGAGGGGTCCCCACAGTAGGGGGCGGGTCCCGCGTGGCCTTGGGGTCGCAAAACCTCAGCTGCATTCTGGTCATTCCAGGAAAAAAGAAATAGAAAAGATTGCAGAGTCGGCGGCCGCCAGGCCAGGAGCCGGTTATCTCTCCGCCGGCTTCCGGCTCTGATAACGCCCGGCCGGGCAGGGCCGGGAANGCCCCGAGCCTCCCCCCTGCCCTCGCCCCGCAGCCCCCTGCCGCCCCGCGCTTACTTTGCAGACAGCAGGCTGCGGTCAGGCAGAGGGCGAGGAGCCCCAGGGCTTTGCCGCAGTCCTTCCTACTCCCGCTCGGCAGAGGCCTCATGAGCAATCCCGGGGGGCTCGG